>NC_041346.1:25687215-25787215 GCF_004354835.1 Perca flavescens | reverse complement strand
AGTTGTTTAAATCATCCAGTTAATGCAGTTTGCAGAGTGCCAATTGTCACACATGGTTAGTTCCCATTTGAACAAACTCATTACTCACTGCAAAGTGTGCCAGTTTGTTAAAACTAAACTGCTCCACAGGGAAGTGTTGAGGAAGCAATTTCCTTTTAGTAGAGACATTTTCTTATTTCTTTAATCTCTGTATGTGGGTTGTTGTTTTTTTTTTTTTACAGCACTCTAACCTTATCGATTTTGCTTTTAGGAAAGTAATTTGTTATTCGGCAGGTGCAGTAAATGATTTGACTGCTCCATACAGTACATCATTCAGTGTAATATACACGCATGGGTAAATATGGGGCTGAATCTATCAGTTGACAGCAGCTGCCTGTTGGGTGGTGGATAAAGATGAATAGATTTCAAAGTCAGTGTAATAAATTCAATGTCACAAAAATAAAGCAAATGAAAAGAGTGTTACAAGCAAACAAACCTTTAAAATGGTACAATACATTTGATGGAAAGACTATGCTAGCTGCCAGGTAGTGAACAGTGGGTTTTTAAGAGCTAATACACAAGTATGTTATGTATAGTTCTTTAGTGCGCTTGCATAAATGCAATTTGAAACCAAAACTAACCGGATCAACGTGAACATAGGTTTGGACTTTCAGGTATGAAAAGGCCTATAAACTAACTTTACCCGTGTTTTGCTTGGACGCTTGGGCAGTGCATGACGCAATGCATTTTCCATCTCACCTAACCAGCGAGGGAGTCATTTAGTTTATGTTGATGCTTACTCTTTGTACTGAAGATAATCCACTCAATTGTCAAGTAACTACTGTACTACAAAAACATCTGCAAGACTGAATAAGTAAACCTGGCATGTAGAAAGACAAGAAATAATCACCGTAATATGTTCTCTGATCTATGCCAAAGTGACCTGCCCACTACAAGTTTGTATTACTTATCATACTACGGTGGGAATACTGGTTTAAAATATCATACATTGCTAAAAGTCTAAACACAGCTTGATCATGATCCGCTGTGGTATATGCATTTGTTATTGCAGCAAATATAAATGCAAGAAAACCAAATAGGAAATGGTGTGATTAAGCAAAACACAACCGGCAATTCCCGTACTCTGCTATCACAACATGAGAGGTAGAGATGAGAAAGTATGGGAACAGAGGATTTATAATTATGGGGAGGGATACAAAAGCAGCAGGACGTATATAGACAAGTAATACAATGATTAACACATTGACGGATTGTGTACCTTGGCAAGCAGTGTGTCAGACTCACTGTGTGTTAAGTATTATCTAAAACCTAGAACTTTTGATTTTGATTAATCTGCTTACAATTATCTTGATTAATCAATTAATTGTTAAGTCTATAAAATAGAGCAGCAATGATGTGTCAATTTATTGATTGATAATAAAATCATTTTTAACCTTTTTTTGAGCAAAAATGCCAAAATGTGGTGGTTTCAGCTTCTTAAATGTGAATATTTGCTGGCTGCTCAATGTAGTTTCCTACAATTATAAACTCAATATCTTTGAGTTTTTGACTGTTGGTCAGCCTTGGACTCTATGATAGAGCCTTTTCTGACCATTTTAGGACATTTTATGGACTCACCAATGTCGATTAGTCGATTGATCGAGAAAATAATCAACAGATTAATCAATAATATAAAAACAATTGTTAGGTTTAGCCCTAACATGAAATATCATAAAACAGTGAAAATACCTGCCATAATTCCCTAAACAGGGAACGTCTTCAAATTGCTTGTTTTGTCCAAAGATATTTAATTTACAATAGAAGAAAATTCATAAAATCATCACAATTGAGAAGCTAGAACCAATGAATGTTTGGCCTTTTTAAATGTTTTGGCTTTTTGGGGTTGGGATTTGCTGCGGAAAAATATGACTTAAACGATGAACTGATTAACAGGAGCAATTGCTACTGACATTAATATCAAACTTGCAATGCATCATAATTGACAGCAGCAGTTCATATCCAGCAGCAGTTCCTGGGCCAAAATCCATTTATTAATCTGGACTGTATGCTTTCTATTTTAATCAGTTGCTATTATTTTATCTTGTGCATGTAAGAAAGCATTGTGTGTGGGATAATCTCATCCTGGCCATAGGTAATGTTCTCTGTCACTGCCCACGGCATTGGACAGATTTAGATGTCTGGGATTGACAAAGATGCAACCACACTGATTTTGTGAAGATAGGCATCAAAAACTCCATGAAGCACCACCGTAGTAAGTATCCAATTCCTTAAAACAATGCACGAGACTAAGTCTGGAAAGGAGACGTCATGTGAGTTCTCAGAAGTCTTTCCTTCTTTAACTCCACAGCAGCAAAACACGGGTCAAGTGTCAGGATTCCGCGATTATCCTTGTAGTAATACCACTGGAAGGCTGCTGGCAGGTTACCTAAGCTGCTTTCTGGTGTTTTGGCCAGTGACATGTCTATTTAGTGCAGTATAACAGGTCAAATTACAACTATTCTGTAGCCAGCGAGAGGTCGCTGGTTTTAAATGAACTTCAAACTGACATTTCAAAAGGGATCAGGCGCAAAGGGCACAAGGTTCAATGCATGCTGCTCTGGCTCTTGCTTTTGAAGTCTGTTTAAATTTGGTTTAATTTTAGTAAAACTATTTTTGGGAAATCGTATTTCATTTGCTGTCCAAAAAGGGCGAAAATTACACATTGTATTTCAGTCAATTCAATGTTATTTATAGTGTCAAATCATAACGGAAGTTATCTCTGGACACTTTACAGATAGAGTAGGTCTAGACCGCACTCTATAATTTACAGAGACCCAACAATTCCACCCAGTTGAATATTCAGAATGTATTCTAATCACGTAGAATAGTTCACGTTGAAAGAAAATGGAATAAGAGGCCGGTATTAGTCCTTGCCTTTCATCTGTGATATCTAAATTCTATTTAGCTAATGGACTGTTAAACTGTTATCCAGCCAAACCAAATTAGTTAAGCACCAGTGTTTGCAACCATGACATGGATGTGGGTGCATGCTGGAGAGTCTGATACGCTTACAAATACTGATTTAACAGTCGTAGCGTGGGGAAACAAAAGGAATGAAATTAGTTATATTCCAGTCTGCAGGTCTGTGCAAATCCAACTTCCATGACAAAGGGGTGGAGTAATACCTGCATAATGATGAAACCTTCTGTATTCTCTCATTGCTTATATTGGACTTTATAAGAGATTACAGTCAGCTACAGCCTGAAGTCATGCTGCATGATATTAAAATTTAAAAAAGGTTTACGCAGGTGATAGCTTGAAAGCTCAAACACACCCTGCTTGCATCAGGTGTGCATTGTGCTCATCCGAGCCAGTCAAACCAGTCTGCAGCAGCATCAGGGTGTTCCCTACAATTATAGGGCTAACACAGCACCCAATCGGCTTTGGAATCAATGTGAAGAGCATCAAAACTAAATTACATTTTCCATATCTAATGGTTGTAGTTGGTCACCAGTGGACTTCTTTCGCAAGTTTTGTCTTTAAGCTTTTTGCGTGTTGTTTATTTATTATCTGCTCTATCTTTTCCAACTTTTTGTACAAGATGCTAAAAATGGTCCAAAATATTGTAAAAATGCATTCTATTTTAATTATTTTTTTTTTATTTCATGGGAAGGACCCCCAAACCTGTCACCAAAATATGTGCACCTAAGTCTTCCACAAATCTAGGGAAAATACTGAAAGTGTTATATAAATTAAAAAGCTGAGACATGAATTTTGTCTTCCTCATTTTCCCCATCTGTTTCCTGAACAAACACCACAATATATGCATGCTCCTCTACAAGATTCAAGTGTAGCTAGGCCCAGTTTGTGCCTCCCATGTATTACCATTACATTTGGGTCACAGAGCTTTAAATCAGATTTTCCGAAAAACCAAACACCCAGAAGGTAATTTAACACTTATCGCTGTCATGAAGGTAAGGATTAGTTTTAGAGCGGCTGTGGTTTGTGGTTCTGTTGAATTCTGTTATGTTATACCGAGTGGTGTGTCGAATATTTAGTCCACCCTCATTGATATTTAAGATGGACAAAATATTATAACTCAATAACATGCAATACAATTAAACAGCACCACAAACTGCAACCTCCAAAATGACCATAACGTTGAATCAGCACCACTCTAAAACTGTTTCAACAAAAACTAAACAATATAACCTTCCGGAACGTGATTCTTACAGGAATGTTGTTTGACTACTGATATTTCATTCATTTTTTGTTCATGTTGAAAAAAATTGAGTAACACACACATCATTTCTGGCTACCATCTTTGTTTGGATTAGAAAAAGAAAAAAAAAAAAAAGGGCTCAACTTCACAAACAGGGCAATTCAATTTTGCCAACCACTCACATAAACATACATGCAGCAGACTGAATATTTTTTTCATCCAGATGGTTAGAAGAATTTGGTAATACCGTCAGTAAGTTTAATATATGACAGGCACACATTGGAGCTAAAGTTAGGCAATCAAAAACATGTATAAGCAGTGCCCATATGGCACACATCCACTACAGTTGACTGAATGAGTCAGGACTCATCATAGTCAAAACAGAGAGCAGTGCAACACTTCACTGTACTGACAGACTGGATGATAAGTATAACTTGTAAATGGAGTGGATGAAGTCAAACAAACACTTAGCATGAATTATACTTAGCCTGCACTGACTTCGTGACATGTGCAAGACTACCAAACATTCAATTCAGACACTGAGCTTATGCAGATGGTTGTTTACAAATATTTTGACAGCAGGAGCTACAATAATGGAGTGTAACGCTGTCTTCAGGAGTGTTAAAGGGATTAAAATGATTAGTGGCACGCATGAGTGTGAGCTAGTTTGTATTTAACATGAGCACACACTTCAGACAAACCATACATTTGAATTTTCACCTCAAATTTGCAGCCTAGTAGTTTGGGTGTTTACCTTTTCGTCTTCATCCTCACTTTCTTCTTCTCTTGGTGTCTCCTTGTCGTCCTCCACTTCGTTAACACTTTCGAAATCCGAGTTGTGGCCGTCATCTCCATCTCCAGAAACTTTCCTGTCCAGGAAGGGCGTCATTTCTTCTCCCTCGGACAAGGTGTTTGAACCGGACGACGAAGACTCACTTCCACACGACAAATAACGTTTCTGCTCCATTTTAAATTATCCCCAATTTTCAAAGCAATAGCAACCCAATTCAAATATTAAGATAAATTAACCTGTCAACGCACCTGTCCAGTGAGTTCATTTTGTTACAGTTCGCGAGCCCATAAAAGGATACCACGGGTAAAAAAACAAAGTCACGACGTTGCGGAAAGTCTGTGATAGCGATATTAAAATACTTATTGACCCAGTTAAATATGAATGTGCGCGTTAGGCTGAAGTCTCCACTTCAGTTAAAAGTTGCCTCTCTTTGGGTTTTGTAGCGCATTACTTTCCAAACAGCGTGAGTCCATGCTGTCACCGCCTTCATGAATGTACAAGTAGAGCCCTCAACACAAAATAAACCCCGCCCACAACGTGCTGGGGCGGACCAATCAGATTACTACAGCTTCAAAACCAAACAGAGGCAGTTAAAATCACCTTTACCTGTTCAGTCCATGCCATATCGGAAGGGGTCAGCAAGTAAGTGCGACCAGTGGTGGAACCATAGACAGTATGGGTGGAACAAGTATTCGTATTTTAATAAAGTCAAAGTAGCAATACCACAGTGTAGTAATACTCTGTTACAAGTACTGCATTCAAATTCTTACTTTAGTAAAAGTACAAAAGTATGAGCAAAAAATATACACAATGTACCAAAAGTAAAAGTAGTCTTCAGTTCATCAATCATTATTTGATTTATATTTTGTATTAATAATCTGAATCTGCAAAAGATGTCAGATAAATGTAGTTAAGTAAAAAGTACAATAGTTGGCACAAAAATGTAGTGGAGTATAGGTATAAAGTAGCATACAATGGAAATATCCAAGTAGAGTACAAGTATGTCAATATTGTACTTAAATACTTAATTACATTATACCATGGGCCACTTTTTTCAGCATTGTTCGTTGTGGGGGGTCGACATAGACTTTATCCAGGTTTCTGAAACCAGGATATAATGTTTAATCAAGATAGAGAGGTGAAGACCCTCCCCTTTCCGGTGGACCACCATGGGACCTTATTTCGGAAAAAATATCTATGGTTTTTTTTTTTATCTCGTTTGAATTGAGCCGTGACATGCTGTTTGTCAGTTTAAAAGATAATTTTGCACTATTGTATTTTTAATTGTAATTTACAGCAACAGTTTGCCTTGCATCTAGTCATTGTTTATTGTTGTTCATTGTTGCTTTATATATATCTTGATTTACGCTTTTATTCTTCACATACTTGTATGTACATTATAGTTTAATTTTTATGTAAACCTATCATTGTTCAGCTTTGTTGTCCTTGTTTTTATCCTTTTGTCTATTTCTATATATCTTCCTGAAAATTGTTCTTGGGACTGTGTGTTAGTACATTGCAAAGCAAAGTCAAAGTCAAATTCCTTGTATGTGTCCTCATACTTGGCCATGTTTCTGCTTCTTACAGTTTTATAAGATCTTATCCAAGTTTCTGAACAGGATGTGATGTTTACATGTGCAACACATACTCGTGTGCATGTAAACACACTCACTAACTGCTGTCCTGAAGGAACAGTCCTAAAAGACTTTTCTATCTATCAGGATGAATAAATATCCCATCTGATGCACAATAATAAAAAGGGTTTTAAACCATTTCTTAAATTGCGACTGTATTTCCTTATCCAGATAGCCAGAAATGGCATATGCCCCTGCTCTTTTCTGGAAAACACAAAATACTAACATGTTATTTTGAATGAAAGTATAAAGTAAGAAAGGAAAGGAACATTGATATATATATATATATATATATATATATATATATATATATATATACTATATTAATATAACTGATAGTAAAATGTTTAATTTTGTTTGTTATTTTGTTTGCAATTTGTTCACGGATATATGCATTTTCCAGCTTCCATCTTTGTTTGGATTGGGAAATCAAATTTGGGAAGCTGGTTGTTTTATTATGGACACAAATATTTGCAATTACTGTAAATCACAAAAAGGATATTATACTTTAATGATAGAAAATAGCCAGTTATTTCAAAACATGCACTCAATCTGCAGGGCCTTAATGATAAACATAACTGGCCATTTAGTCATGGCTTATAAGGAAAGATTATTGACTCTGTTAATACAGTACTACTCCCACATACTGTATGATGTCAGTGGTTACACCCGGAGAACATGTCTTTGTTTGCCATCACATGCTCATGATTTCCCACCACATTAATCCTGTCACTCAGCTTATGGATCAGTGTTCATAAGCAAAGGGAATCTTTTCCACTATTATTAGTGGAGTCTTTTTGTAGTCTCTCTAAAAGACACTAAGCCCGATAATGACATACCTAAAATAAAGTGGTATTTTTGCTATTGCGCTATTCTTGAACCCTTTTCATTTCAGTCCTGATCTCCTCTGAAACGAGACTCTTTGCAGTTTCAATTAAAAAGTCAATATTTATCTAATTGACATTGAAACAAATTTACAGAGGCACAAACATGGTAAACATGTAAGGATTTCTCTTGCCTATTTTTTTCTTTTACAATTTTCTTTTTCTTTTGACTATTTTGATTTGTATGCAGTTCTGTTACAAAACAAGCAACTTTTCTCGCAGTGATTCTGGGATCTTAAAATGGTTACAGTTGAACATCAAAGATTATTTATTGGTTTATTTAACAGGGACAGTGCACGTGAATACACTTTGATGTAAATGTGCCAGAGTTTGTCATCTGCAACCCCTGGACAGATGTTGCAAAGTCACCCTAAAAGCACTATATAAGGCAATAAAGGACACTTCTCTTTATTAGTCATATGCAAAGCCTCTATCAAGTAAACTAAACATATTAAGGTACATTAGTAGTGCAGCAGTTAACACAGCATGTACATGTATTTTAGATGGATGGAAAGCACAATAACCAATTTCATCTTTTTTGTCATTTTGTCACTTCTTTAAGAGCATAGAGTTAAAAATCTAAGATTGCACACACACACAGCCTAAATGGACAAAAACAAAACAAATTCTGAACCATATTTATCCATTGCATGTTTACAGTCAACAGCACACACTGCCCTCTAGCGTTACTGTTCATGCAGTGAACTTAAAAAAGCTTCCTCCCGTCATAATCCGTATCTACCACATCAAGTCATGGTCCAGTACACTGAGCTCCATTGAGTAAACTGTATACTGAGGGGTTGAGCCGTTATACAAAGCAGCCAGTTCTTGATCTAGTGTTGAATATCTGACGTGTCAACAGCTGAGAAAGTGTTGACATTCCTAAAGATCCTGTGTAAATGGCTAGCTTGCATGGCATCACCAGCCTCAACACTGCTGTCAGACTCAGCAGTTTTTCTCAGATTGGTAAACATTACACCTGCTAAACATCAGCATATTTGAAATGCCACCTAAATAAGCATTTGCTTGAGTTAGAGGCGTTGTCAGTGAACATAATTATTTTTGCAGATGACTGTATCAACTGAATGACTGACAAGTGTTCTCTGTCACTAACATCAGTACAAAGCCTCCATGCAGCCAAAAGGACCTGTGGTCAGAGAAATGATGGAGAAATATGGCCCGGCAGTAACGGACATATTTCTGATATTACCTCTCCAACACAGGTGTGACAATAGACTATCCATACAAGGACCACGTCTGTGAACTGGTCAGATTTAGTCTGTGAACTAGGTCAATAAGAAAGACAACGTCTGTGAACTTGTCAGATATTTCTGTAAACTTATCAAGAGACAGACTGTGAACTGTCCCGGGTTTAGCAAGGTTTACCGAGATTAAACTAAGCTTTGTAGCGACGGCTACATCGTAGTGAAAAGCAGAACCACTGCAATCTTGTAATGGGTAACGAAAACACCAAGTCACTTTTTTTTTTTTATAATTTTTACCTGCACTTTAATGTTTTAATTTGTTTTTTAATTGTCTTTAACTGCTCTTTAATGTTTTATTAAAGCACTTTGAATTGCCCTGTTGCTGAAATGTGCTATACAAATAAAGCTGCCTTGCCTTGCCTTGCACCTGGTTAAATAAAACACTGATACTTCACTGAGCTATCATTGGTCTTTGATTCAGGTTGGAAGTCAATTTTTATCTTTTCTATCCATTGAAAAAAGTAGTCGCAGAAATACACCTGTTTTAAGTAGTCTTGACAGTGAAGAGACAGCCATCATTTAAAATTTTAAATACAGCGATGCGTGTTGTCATTATTATCTAAACCACGGAATCACTTCCCCCTCAGTGGATGTTTTCCAGACTCTTATCTTGAGGTGAAAACTGAGCTTTCAAGCATAAGGCTGACTGGAAAAGGCTAAAACTGTCATTTGGCCAGCGTGATGCCCGAGGGTCACCTCTCCTCTCACCCCTGCCTTTTTCTCTTTTTCAAATGGCAAATCAAAACATGTTTTAGTCACATCCTAAATGACACAAAAAAAAGGGAAAAGATAGGAAAGAAAAACTGGACGACAAATAAAAAAGATACCCAGAAAGACGTAACATTAACATTTGAATGTGCTCACTACATCTGTATATGACCAACTGCCTGCAAAACAAATAGCAATTATCATCAGCATCAGCTGTATTTAGTGCTAATTAGCAAATGTTAGCATACTAACTTGCTACACTAAGATGGTGAACATGGTAAACTGTATGCTTGTCAAACCTCACTCCACTTACAGATAGCTTACTGTATGTTACACTAAATAGCAGTATCAAGAGGACAACAATAGTAAACACATTGTCATACTAGCTTTCTCAGCATTTACATTTTTTTCTTTTTTACAGAAACACTAACATTTTTGTTTAGGTTGTCTTGACTGTAGCTTTAAGTCAAAATAGTTTTCGAGTAAAACATGTGAAAGAAAAGCAACTGTGAACTTCAGTTCAGATATGACCTGTTGTTCCTAGTATGACTGTTCATTTATGAAATTGTGACTGCTTCTTTAAATTGTATGCGTGTCTTTATGGATTTCAATGTGTATCTTGAAATATACTGAGATACAATTAAAACAAAAAAGGTTGCTCATTGTGTCTTGCTAACATGCAGCATGTGTCTTTCTCTTAGTGTTTCACACTGGTTAGTTTACACACACACACACACACACACACACACACACACACACACACACACACACACACACACACACACACACACACACACACAGAGTCTCCACAGGTGGGCACTGTTTGCTTATTTTGAAGAAAACGTGTCTTTACAAAGACGTGGTTTTCTTTGCCTATTTTCTGTTTTTGCAATTTAATTTTTTTTCTTCTTTTGATTTGACTACTGTGTTTTGCAAAACGAGCAAAAAAAAAGTGTATAGTTGAGGTAGAGTTGGTATTCAACTGGATGTCGTCCCAAATAACAGAACAGACATCCTCCCAGACTATAGTCATTCCATCCCTGTCAATCTTGATACTGTAACATGTACAGACATTGTTGCAAATAACCATCTTAAATTAAAGTGCTCATATTATGCTTTTTCCCTTTCCTTTGTTGTGTCATATAGCTTTTTTTGTGTGCATGTTATAGGTTTACAAAGTGAAAAAGCCCAAAGTCCACCCCAAAGGGACTTACCATCTCGAACAGAAAACACTGGTCACAAACTGCTCCAAACAGCTCTACTGTAGTCCAGCCTTTACTTCAGAGACAAATGTGGTCACTTTGTAACACACGTTATAATGCTCACCTAGCTGCTAGCATGGCACGCCTTCATACTCTGCTTCTGACTGGCTAGTAGTCCTTACCTAGCTACTGTCAGGGCACTCCCTCATACTCTGCTTTTGGCTGGCTAATAGTCCTTACCTAGCTACTGTCAGGTCACATCCTCATACTCTGCTTCTGGCTGGCTAATAGTCCTTACCTAGCTACTGTCAGGTCACACCCTCAAAGATGGAACAGAAGTGAGATGCCTCACTCTGTAGCTAAAATAGAGAGCTCAACACACATGGTGAAAAGAGGAGCTGTACAACAAAAATATGGAGGTTTTTGGAAAATTAAACCATGTAAACCTATTCTGGTACAACCTCTAAATACAATTATGAACCTGAAAATTGAGCATAATATGAGCACTTTAAACCATCAGGAAGTTACCTGAGATCAGAGTTTCTTCTTGAAAACACCACTTTATCGTCAAAGAAATGCAAATTGATTACAGTCATGATAATTTGTGCAGCTGTCTTCTTTTACTCCATCCAACCACAAACAATAAAGTATTTCACAAAAAAATTGTGTACAAAAGTGGTGTATATGGTTGTTTGTATTACATTGTTTATGAACACTTGTAAAATAACTAATTTCTTACATAATTACATTTAATAACTTTCAAAAAAGCTTGCTTCGAACAATATTTTCACGTTAATTCTGTATAATTTAGACTCAGATGCATTTACAAAATGGAATATTTCATTAATCATGTACTGCATGTTACAGAAAAAAATGATGAACACCGGTTTACTGTAGAAATGACTACCAAGTCCTGTGCTCTCTGCCCTCAATGTAAAACTAAGGTTAAAAGATTATGATCAAAGCAAAACACCATGAGAGGAACCCACATATATCAACTCTCGTAGCCCACAAGCGTAATACTGCTCATTGCTGATCTTAGAGACGATAAGAGTAAAGGTGGGGAAATTTACGTAAGTGAAAAACACGAGTAGGCAGGCATCTTCATGTTTAGCGGAAATTAGTTTCCTGTTTCACAGATCCTAAAGGTGTTCTTTTCACATTGTGTAAATGTAATTCTTCTGCTAGTTCAGTTCACCTTCATTGAAATAATGTGAACACCTGAAGCAAGACATTTCTGAGGTAGATGTTGTAAAGAAAAAATTAAGATTGAGACCAACAACAACCACTAAGGTTCAAACTTTGCTCTACAGCTGATGCAAGTGTTAACAAGTAGTGTTAAGAAGATAAGATCAAGATTGAGATAAACAGCGTTAATGATGTTCTTTAGGCCTTCTCACAGAAGTCAGTGAGGTGAGAACTGAACTTCCTGTGTGTTCAGCACTGAAGGAGGAACATGCAGCTAAAAGCACGGGCACAACACTTTAATTCACTCATACATACTTGTTATGGGTGTTTTGTGTCACTTTTCTTAACCCTCCTGTTTTCCTCGGGTCAAATTTGACCCGTTTTCAAAGTTTCTATATCAGAAATTTGGGTTTCTTTAGTCCAAATCATTCATCATTTCTGCTTTTTTCTTACACAAAAATGATGTATCATTTCATATAAATGAGGGTTATTGACCATTAATTCAGAAAAAAAACTAGTGTAAATTAGTTGGTTCTAGTTGTGAAGATACTGGTGGTAATGGAAAAACAATAGGGCCAAAAACGTTGAAAAAAGCAAGTAAAACGTGAAAAGAGTGTTAATCTTGACCTGGGAGGGTTAAGGCTTCCCTAACCGAGCACAGATGCATTTTATCCTAGTGCAACTCTCCAAAAGCGTAACAGCCGTCTTGCCTAGTTTAGCGAGGGGCGGCATTTCCAGGCCAAATACAAAAACACACCATACAGTAAATGATTGTAGGCAGTAGACTTTCTCGTAACAACGGTGAAAGACATTTCTTAAATTCAAGAACATTGTGTGAAGCTCGTGAAAAATAGGGAACTTGTGACCACTCTTAAATTGACTGTTGGGGGTTTTTCTATAGAGGGAACTGACTGAATGACGACTAAATGTAAGTTATTAATAGCTGAGGTTAAAAATGTAATTTTCTTTTACGTTGGAAACAGCCTCTCAACAAGGTCCATTTAGTAGCTATCACATCAATGTCTTCTGAAACAGTTGAGGAACACCCAAACTGCTGAATTTTTTCAACCAAAGTGAAACTCTCAATTAAAGATCCCCCCCAGACATGTTTTTAAGACATATAAAAGACTCTGCTTTAGAAAATATTTTGTGTATGATAAGATATGCTTTTTTCCATTAAATAGTTCAATGAGGTTGCTTAAAATTCTTGAAATGAAGTTCATTTACTCCACCATCGAAAATTCCAGATTCTATGAAAATGCAAATATTTTCCGCTTCAAAAGTTTAACTGCTGCACACAAGATGTCTCCTACTTCACTGAAGTGCATTCTCAGTGTTTCGTGCACTGGAGGCTTCAAGTCAATCATGCTTGTAGTTACACACGTTAAACTTAAATTTAAGGTGAGCACAGAGAAACCTTCCTCCTTCAGCAGATGAATGGGAAAACAGCCTTTTAGTGTCAAACTCTGCACGTACATCATTCTGCACAGAGAACATTCAACTGAAGTCACAACAAGCAAAACACATTTTCGAGTGGAGGGGAACTTTAATATTTGGTCTACAATCTTTTTAGTTAGGGCTTTAAATAACATGCTTTATGAAACCAGACAGGGGGAGGAGAGGCAACATCTCGAGTATTCTATGAATTCATTTCTTTCTGTAATGCTTTCAGTAACATTTCAAGAGATCGGAAAGGAGAGTTATTGTTTGAGTCAACAGCGGTCTCTCTCTCTCTCTCTCTCACACACACATGCACACACACACACGCCCACACGCACACACACACACACACACACACATTATTTTAAGGCATAAAATCAGACACAAATTATCATTAATAACATAGCAGAAATAAATAGTATGTTATATTCATTAAAACATGTATTTAACTATACCGTGTTAGATTCTCGCTTACTATTTTGAAAAACAATATTATAATTTATATTTTAACTACTTTAAGATATGATCTGCAGTAAATTAGAAATTGGATTTGAGTTCAAATGTACAGTATGCTCCATTAAAACAAAGCAAAAAAGACAATTTCTTCTCTTTTAACATAATATAATTTAAAATACAGTAAAAAAAAAAAAAAACGTAACTATTTTTACCATACAGGAAATCTCAGTAGTGAGGTCATATTTTCGTTCTACAGCTCCCTAAAACTATTCACTTACAGAAACTAATAGGAGCAAGCCTGTTCTCTGAAACATTGTTGGAAAAACTGTCCACCTCTGATTCAAAATAAAAATCGGTCAATTTGGGATTTCCAAATGAAAATGACATCCAGTTCTTTGAAAGCAAACTAGGCATGATGAATACCTGAAATTACAGGACAAAAAGTGATTTGTCTTCATGCTTTGAGTCACAGCAAACGGAGAGCTTGTTTTTCAGTAACTGCTCCAAGAAAAGAGAAATTCATTCACAGTCTTGTGCAGAGTTACTTTACAGTCACATCTCTCGGTTTGCAAGGCACCCCCTGCATAGCAGAGTGTTGGTAGAAATGGTTCCAACCTCACTGGCTGACCAGCTCTATTTGTGGAAAGAAGAAGTAACACAACAGTTGTTTTTGCCAAGGGACCAAGCTGTCAGTTTATTGGCACTCTATGAACTGTGTGAAAATGTGTCCCCGCCCCGTCGAGCGTATAACTCCCCAAAATGTTTCCTTCCCTTTCACTCTCAGTGAGCAGCTACGGTGTGTGCATCCTGACTGTGAATGGTAGCACAATGTGGGCATGAGATTACCTCAAACCCACTCTCTTGGTTTCAGTCTTTCAGTCCGTCCCAGGCGACAATGGTTGGCCGAGGATTTCAATTTCTAGACTCAAAATGTTCTTCCGATGCGAGCCATTCATATTTCTTCATCCTCAGTAAGTGGCCTATCATTTTTGCTTTTGCATTTGCTATCTTTATTTTCTGTTGCATGATTATTTGGAGCTATTTATGGGGGAAAAAAGAGAATCATTGCCATGTTTATGTAGGTCCTTGGCCTAATAAGTTGTCTTTGCAATGAATTAAATTGATTATCAAATTCAGTTTCAAGCACTATGGATTTTTCTGTCAACTGCTCTGTTGTCATTCACATTCAAGGTCTGATCGTTGTTTACTACACTACACAAGCTTCAAGTTCAGGTGGGATTTTACTTTTGTCACATTTCATCTTATCAATCCTCATACTGCCACTTAAATATCAGTCATTTCTTCATATTATCTCTACTAAATAGTTTCCCTAGATGGATAGCAGTGTTTCTCTGACATATAAAAAAAAACATTTGTTACATTTGTTTCCTACCACAAGATAAAGAGTGGTATCATATTGGTTCATGTTTTTCTCCACATTGATGAAAAGCCTTCTTGTCAAAATGACACATTGAGAAAATAACTTTTGATCTATAGTTTCACACCATATTCTTTTGTTCCAGTGAATTGCAAGTCACAGAACATTTCTTCCAAATATCAGCACTGTGGGATTCACCCGGGTAAAAATACATTTGAGTCATCCTCAATTTGAATCATCATCTGTAAAGTGATTATTATAACAACTAATGCCTCTCTTTTAGATGGAGTCCATGATTTAGATTGTTTTGGTAAATATAATTCAATTAAAAACAAATGTGTGTGGAAACCTGGAAACAGTGCGTCGGAAAAGATATACACACTCATCATACAACAACAGTAAGTAGCTTGCATGGAATTATACATATTGTTTTACATATTAAAAAAACACATCTCATTTTTTCAAACCATTTCTCCTTCTAGGGACAAAAAATATTGCCAAGCATACAACATCACAGGAATCTCTACACAGATCACATTATATTCAAATTACAACATGAGCGCTGAGGTTTTTGAAAACAGCGAGTCAACAAATTGCACAAAAGCAGTTTTCAGAGGCTCACCAAAGAACTTTTGTAAGTCCAAAACAATGTGTTTTTATGAGCAAATTTCTTTTAGTTCCTGTGTATTTATATGTATGTTGTGGTAACCAGCCGTTGGAGGTGGTAACCAGCCTCCAGCATGAGTTTAAACACATATACAGGAGGACAGGAACTACAGAGAGTTGGGACGGCACTGTACCCACATCGTGGTTAAACTGTACTGCCTGCTTAATTGTCTTCTCAATTGAGTGTTAGGTGTTTTGGTTTTGTTTGAATTTCAGTGCGATGTGGTCCTCCATATAAGGTGTCCTTCAGTCGCCACTCTGGAAGGCTAGTTGTGAATGTGAGCTGGCAAAAGGAGGACACAAAGGCCATTAAATATTACTTTGTGAGATATAAAGCACTGGGCAGCCTGTCATGGAGCAAGGTCAGTATCAAACACCTGTTTACACCAAACAATTTAAGTTTTTAATAATAAATGTCTCTGAGAGCATGAATACTGAAATTTAAGTTAAATCTTATATACAGTATCTCACAAAAGTGAGTACACCCCTCACATTTTAGTAAATATTTCATTATATCTTTTAATGGGACAACACTGAAGAACAGTGTACATGTGCTGTCCCCTCAAAATAACTCAACACACAGCCATTAATGTCTAAACCGCTGGCAACAAAAGTCAGTACACTGGTTTGATTTGCATTGAGAGATGATTTTATGGAAAGTGTCTCATGCCAATCTCTAGGTATGGTGATGGGCATGTGCTGATGTAGGGATATTTTAATTCCAAAGGCCAAGGGAACTTTATCAGGATGCATAGTATCCTGGATCCATAAAATAACTGGCCTTTAAAAATAAAAATCTGCCTGCCTCTATGGGAATTTAACATAGGGGTGTACTCACTTTTGTTGCCAGCGGTTTAGACATTACCGGCTGTATGTTGAGTTATTTTGAGGGGACAGCACATTTACAGTTATACAAGCTGTACACTTAATACTTTACATTGTAGCAAAGTTTAATTTCTTCAGCGTGGTCCCATTAAAAGATATAATGAAATATTTACTAAAATGTGAGGGGTGTACTCACTTTTGTGAGATACTGTATACATATATATATATATATATATATATATATATATATATATATATATATGGGACTTTGGTAGGTAGCGGTTAACTGCACGTGGAATAACTAGCATATTAAAGCATGTTTCTCTCTTGAAGCTAGGAAAATCATTGTGGAATCGACCATCATGTCTACTTGCTTCTCTCCACTTTCTCTCAAACTTGATCCAGCTTACTTTTGTGCCCTGCGTTTCATTACAGGAGATACATATTATATTCATCACTTCGTACAATATGAAAGAGTAGGTTTGGCCTCCTTAGCAACCCAAAGAGAAGTTTGTTTATGAGATTAGCTGATTGAATAAAGGTTATTAGTTTAACTACAAACTAAATATAGAATACAGAAAACAAAACCTTCATTAATTTCTGTGTTGTTCACAGTCACCTGTGAAATCACAAAATGGAGAGATTTGTACAGTGGAGAATCTAAACTCCTCACTGGTCTACACTGCACAGATAAAGTGCGACACTAATGAGAAATGCTCACAGTGTGCATGGAGCGAAGCCTACACCGTCCCATCAGGTCAGTCTGCTTTTATTGGTTAAACTAAATACAACATTAAAAGAAAGCGGTTTCTAGTGTTTTTACAAGAACAGGACAAATAAGTTGAAGCTGAAATATTTCTTATTCATAAAAATAAATCACAATAACTAAATGTCCTCTTTCAGAACTAACTACACAGCCTGTCATAGTCAACCTCACAGAAATTGTAATGAGTAAAGACCAACGGCTGCTTTATTTAACCTGGAAGGTAATTTTTTTTTAAATGTATCTCCTTTTTTTCTGATGATCTATTGTCTGTCTGATCTAAATTTCTCACCTGTCTTTATGACGTAAGAACAGGTGGAAAAAAAAGGCAGGTTTATTCTTTCTAAGTTCCAATTAATTTTATTAAGTTATTTTTTTTGTTTTGGCAGGTAAATTCTTTTTGTCAGGATAGTTTGTTTGATAGTATTTCTTTTTAATACTCATTTCGTCCACAAGAGGCTGAAGTGCACCTCTACCCCTCTATAAATAGAACTTAAAACATTCATGCTTTCTTTTAGGTGAGTTTTAATTTGTCCTTGTACTCTAAACACAATGTGCATATGTGTTAGCAAGTTATGTTACATTACTGTTATGTCTTTCTTTAGGCTAGAAATGTATTTTAATCGGGGCTAGTGTTTTTAGTCCAACTTAGAACATAGGGTAGTAGTGCACTTTGCTCGATGGTGTCGTAAGCCCCCAACATCTCCTTCCAGGCAGCACCGTTGACTTCAAGGCACCTAACCCTAACCCTAACTTTAACCCTAACCTTAACCATAACCATTGCCTAATCGACTTCCAGGCAGCTCTAGGATCATTGACTTCAAGGCACCTAACCCTAACCATAACCATAACCATTGCCTAATCCTAGTGCCTTCCAGGCAAACATTTACCTACCACAATTTTATACTTAGAAAATGGATCACCAGAATTCTTTTCTTTTCTTCTGTACAGTTGTAACTGTGCTAATAAAATGACCCTGTTTGTTAGTTTCCCGCCAAAGAGCTGTATGATGGCTACTATGTGACCATTGGGAAGGCATCAGGAGAGGCATATGAGTTGATGAACACCACTCAGCCTGAGATCACACTGATTCTCTCCTATTCAGCTTATCATCTCAACATCAGTGCTGTCAATAACGCTAGCACCTCCCCAGCTGTAAGCCGGGCAATACCACAGCGAGAAGACATGCCCAGTGAGTTGTCATCTAACTTCTTTTTTTTTTTTTCTGAACAGTTTCAACTTTTGGAGATCGGGTCTATATATCAGATTTGAAAAATGATTATATATTGTTTCACACAGGTATGGGAGCTGGGAAGCTGAACATGACAGTACACAGCAGTACATCTTTTACCATATACTGGAAAGACAATCTCATCAAAGAGTGTGTCTGCTATTCTGTGGAGTACATGAAGAAGGGGCATAAAGCAGCGTACATGTCATTTTATCAGAATAAAAAAAACTATCGGAACTTATCTCCTTTACCAGGTGTGGAAATATTCCTCATACTTTGGTCAACCTTGTCTCCTAGAAATTGTGCTCATCTATTTTGCCAAGTACATTTTAAAGAAAATATAATTTGTGTCTAGATTATGTTCTGTGGCGAAAGAAAGATTGAATAATGTACTATGTGTGTTGACAAAGTTGAGGCCATGTTCAGCCAACAAAAGCACACATTTTGTAAAGGTTAGGGAAACAAAGTACTTTGAGTGTCTAAACATGACCAGAAAAAAATATAGATTAATCATGCTTTAGTTGCTACAGAAATTGGAAGATAAACTAATGAAATACATTTAGCAGATATGTTCTTTTTAAATATTATCTGACTTGGAGGAAACATTCATTAAAAACAATTCCTCATTATGTTGATAATAAACGTAACTCATGTGGTGTTGTTTCTCAGAAAATGAATGGAAGACAGGGTTAATTTTGGTACATTATCAAATATATTCAGTTTCCTGCTATAATCCATTTGGTTATTTTAAATCCCCAGAGCCTTTGGAGCCATATAAGAGATACAACATCACTCTACATACACGGCCGAACAAGGACACCTGCAACATGAAGAATGTAAACAACAGTGAGAGCACCTATGGGAGTACACAGTTCTATTTCATTGAAGGATGTAAGTTACAGGCCTACTACCTATACACTATTTGTTATTGGAATAAACCAGACTAACTGTGAGGCTGTAATGCTCATTGTAAAGAAAACAAAACAGAAAGATAAACCAAAGTATTGGACAAATTACAATTTTTACCAGGTGATGCAAAGTTGCCAAGTTCACAAACATCAATGTTAGCATCACATTTCATGGCAATCCATCCAAAAGTTGTCAAGACATTTCGAATATAAATCTGCTGTTGTCGCTACAGGAAAAGTCAAGGGATCACCAAAATCTTTAGAATTCATTCCCCTGGCATCATGAATGTCTGGACAAAAGTTTTGTAATAATTCATTTTGTAGATGTAGCCATATTTTACTGTGGATACGTGAGACTTTGACTTTTTGATAGCTCTAGAGGAATAGTTAGGAGATCACCAAAGTAATTAGGATTCATCCTCTGGGGACCATGAATATCTGAACCAAATTTAATGGCAATCCACCAAACAGTGGTTGGTATATTTTCATCTGGACCAAAGTGGTGGACTGACCGACCGGTATTGCAAAACCCTAGAGCTACACCGCTAGCAATGGCTAACAACAAGGATAAAGATCACCTCTAATATGCCAATACTGCTAGTTTCGTATTATCCTATCCAGAACAAAGCAGTCTGACTTGTTGATATTATACTCCCAAAGCTCCTGTCAGTGCTCCCACAAACTTCAGCAGCTACACTGTGACGCTGAATTCAGTGGTGCTGCAGTGGTCGTCCATCCCCGAGGAAGACATCAGAGGTTTCCTACTGGGTTACATAATCTACTACACTGAGTACAACCCCAGAGGGACAAGTACAGAGAGAAGTAAGCATGATCCACCTTAAACTAAGTCACTACTCACTCATAAACTTCTATCCTTGTTGTTTTGGCTAATCCCTTAATACAACATAACATATTTGGCTTCACAACCATTGTTTTCTGCAATTACACACAGCCACAATTATTCTAAATGGCTTTCCTGTCTGCCAGCTGGTTTGTTTACCGCTGTCGTGCTAACATGCTAACATGCTAAGGGTTTACCATGGTCACCATCTTAGTTTAGCTTTTCGTCATGCTTACATTTGCTAATTAACACTAAGCACACATTTGTGCAGCTAAGGCTGATGGGAATGTCGTTAGTTGTGCAGATAAGCTTTATCAAAGAGGAGAGTTTTCAGTTTATTCTTAAATGAGGTGATGATGTCTGCCCCCCTAACCCAGACTGGGAGCTGGTTCCACAGGAGAGGAGCCTGGTAGCTGAAGGCTCTGGCTTCCAGTCTACTTTTAGAGACTCTAGGAACCACCAGTAACTCTGCATTCTGGGAGCGCAGTGCTCTAGTGGGACAATAAGGTACTAAGAGCTGTTCTAGATAGGATGGTGCTTGACCATTTTGGGCTTTGTAGGTCAGGAGAAGGACTTTAAAGTCAATCCTGTATTTTACAGGAAGCCAATGCAGAGTAGCTAAAACAGGAGAAATATGATCTCTTTTCTTAGTTCTTGTGAGAACACGTGCTGCAGCATTCTGGATCAGCTGGAAAGTCTTAAGGGACTTATTTGAGCAACCTGACAGTAGGGAATTACAATAGTCCAGCCTGGAAGTAACGAATGCATGGACTAGTTTTTCAGCATCGTTTTGAGACAGGATATTCCTAATTTTGGCAATGTTACGAAGATGAAAAAAGGCTGTTCTCGATGATTGTTTTAGATGGGCGTTAAAGGATATATCCTGATCAAAAATAACTCCTAGATTTCTGACAGTAGTGCTGGAGGCCAGGACAACACCATCCAGAGTAGCTATAGATAGTGAAGTTCGGAGGTGTTTAGGGCCCAGCACAAGGGGATCACCAAAGGGAGTAGACTTCATTCTGAGAGGGGCATGAATGTACCAAATTAATTTCAATCAATCCAATAGTTTTCAAGACATTTCACTTTAAAACCACAGGTGTCAACCTGATGGTGACGCTAGAGGAAAGTCAGATTCATCAGCAAGGAGCCACGAATGCCTGTACATCTTCTTTTGGCAATCCATTTGGTAGATGTTGATATTTAACTAGATAAATGAAAACTCTGACCTACTGAAAAATGGGGATAACCAAAGTCATGAGGATTCAACCCTCTTGGGACTATCAATCTGTGTATGTATGAATAGAACCAACAGTTGAGATATTTCATTCTGGATCAAAGTTGTGGACCAACCGACCGATTGATGTCGCCATCCTAGAGCCTCGCTGCTAAAGTGGCCAACACCTGTTTTGCCAAGTGTAGATAATAAATACTGTAGTATTTGGAAAATTCAGACCAACTTTAAAGCAGATGTGTCCAAGTTGCATTTGTAATATGCTGTAAACTGTCACTCTTTGATTGCAGATATTACAGTGGATCCAACGTTAAACAGCTATGAATTGGGGGATCTCAAAAGTGGCACAGCATACAAAGTCCAGATATCAGGTTTCACCCAAGCAGGAGCAGGAGTACGAAACACAGAAAGCATCTTTAAAACTAAATCTGAAGGTTATATCAATCAAACATCTTTATGACCATTATTCGTTAATCAAACGTCATTTCTGATACTTAATATTTGCAAAGACTCATCCTGACTTAGTGTGTATTTTCTTTCCGTAGGGTTTTCTAACTTCAGTGGTGTCATCACAGTCTTTGCAGTCGTGGCCACTGTGCTGATATTTGGATCACTGATAATAAAAAGGTATCGCCACTGTCTTACAAGTATGTTGAACAAGCTGTCATACATTTTTAACACGGATAAATATCTACTCTACACTATCTACTTCATCCAGAGCAAAAGTCATTCTGTGGCCAAGCATACCTAACCCTGGAAACAGCAATGCATTGCAGAAGATAATAGGACCCTGTGAACTGGTAAGTGTCTGTGCAAAACCTTAAGCTACCAGCCAGACTGTGAAGAAATCAAATTACGTTAATGAGGAACTGTTTTTACTTCACTCAGGAACTATTAGAGTCCATCAACGCGCTGAAGGCGGAAGAATGGGATACATACAGCCTTCAAATAGTTGAGAAAGAAGATGTGATCCCTGCTAGCACATTAGCGCTTTATCGCGCCTTCGAGGAAGAGGAAGACTCACCAGAGAGTTCTTGTAACTGGATGCAAAGAGACACTGAAGATGCAAGTGAAGGCATCCCACCTGTCATTACTGCAGAGACATTCCCGGACATCCACCGGACGGACCCCCAGAGTTCTCCTTTTGCCTTTTCAAGTGGATATACAACAATGGAACTGTTTCAGCAGGGGATTCCTCAGGGCATGTCAGCAAATACATCAGTTACCCAAGCCACGGAAAGCAAGTCCGAGGACACGGACTTGATCGTGGTAAAATTTAGTACCAGTCCGGTCTTGAACAGCGAGAATATTTTCACAATTTTGTGAAAACAGTTTGAAACAGGACTGCAGAGCATGCAGAGCAAGGAACAAAGGATCATAAGAACCTTTGTCCATGAATGTTTAAATCAAAAGCAATACTACAAGCACAGTATTTAGTTCTATGAGCTGTCAAAATGGCTCTTTACTTGAGTCACCAAGGTTAAAAAGTACATTTCTAAAGACAGAAGTTAAGTTCCTAAGAAAGTTTGTCTCTCTTTCTACCTCTCTACTGTACCTACCTGTAAATCCACATTACTTGAACAATTTCTTCTGTCCATGTACATCAACATCTCTGCTCGTGTGAACATTACTTGCAATACATCCCTGAACATAACTATCTTAATTTTAATCTGTAAATCTGAGTACCTCATGATTAATCAATGCCAATGCCTACATGTCTTTATGTGCTGCTCTGGTCCATCCTACTTCCCTCTGTCATAGCTGATCATATTTGTGGAATCAAAAGAAAGTTATATCCTGTGTGTGATTTTTTTTGTTGTTGTATCTGTATCGGAAAGTTTGACAGCACAGTGTGGCAAGAAACGTGAAGTGATTGAGAAACTGGTGAGATAAACAAATAAAAAAGGCTCAGAGAGGTTCCTGACACATACTGTTAACATCAGTTATTTGGTATGCATAGTCAGCTGTATGCTGTTAGTAGAATTTAAACCCAATAAGGGAGATGTGTAGGATAAGATCAAACACTGTTCCCTTTTGTTGAGAATAGCATATTTTTGAAGTGGTAGCTCCAACCTTGTGGAATGCTCTTCCTGTTAACCTACGTTCTGCAATCTCGGTTGACGCTTTTAGAAAGCATTTGAAAACAACTGGCTTTTGTCTCGTGTTTGTAATTTTGGGTTTTTTGAATCCTCACTCAAACTGCATTTGTTGTTGCTTGTTTATTTTCTGTTTTGGATTTTAATGTTTTTTAATCAAATGTCTTTTGTGTGAAGCACTTTGTGACTCTGTCTGTGAAAGGTGCTATATCAAATAAATTACTTACTTACATTTACAGTACAGTTCCACTCAGAAATAGTGTACAATAAATGGATTTGGCTGGTATTGTAGACTTTTAACTTCTTCTACATGTTCTCTTTGATTTAAATTACTGTTGAATTATCACAAAAGTGACACAGACCATTCACCTTGATCTATTCTCTAAAGTGAAAGAAGTTTGGTTTCCAGAGTCATAGTAGCTCAAAGAGCCTTGGAGTTTATTGAAAGGACAACACAATGAAGGAAGGTGTTTAGATTCCTGCTGTATTGTGCTGCTGACTTTGCTCCCTTTCCTCTATGCCCCGGACTTGTTCTGACTAGAACGAATTGGGACCCTGAGAACTAACTCCTGAGACTTTTGGCCCTGTACCCCAGCCCTCTCCATTGCTTTCACGCTTTCAACTCAGTGATGGCTCTGGTGTAAAATCTGTAATAATATGGTACATTTGTATATCGTAATTATTTCTTACATACACCTTTTTTACATTTTGTACATACATAGATGGAAGGTTAAATAGAGAAGCCTGAGTAATTACCTGTAACCTCAGGCGGCTCCAGTGACCTAGTCCGTGTCATTTGCTGCCAACTGTCCTCACAGCGATCAGCTGAAAAACACAGTGAATCAGACAAATGTTAATGTTTAGTTTTAAACGAAAGGTCAAACAAAGGAAAATGCAGGTGGAAAGAGTTGATAGGAAAGCATGAGTAGCTATGGGCAGCTCCAGTGACCTGGTCATCCTCATTCTGTCACCATGCACATAATGACACTTTAGGAAGAAAAAAAATATATTACAGAGACCTAATAGAGACTTAATACACCATACATCAAAGGGTTAATCAGAAAGCATGAGTAACTTGTAGCCTCATGGTGCTCAGCTAAAAAGTTAATATTTCCAACAGGTTTTCATGCACTTCATTTGAAATAAGACCACAGCCATGATAGGTCATGTCTGAATAAGATGGTGTATTTAAATGATAGTTTAATGGTGTTATTGTGGGATGAATCAGCTATACAGGTACTTTTTTAGCACTGTTACGCTAGCAGCTAGCTAAGACAGTGAATCAGGAATGTGTGAATGTTTATTTGTACATTTTAAAACAGAGGAAAATAAACATTAACAAAATACATGTGCAGGTGGAAAGAGTCAATAGGAATGCACAAGTATTTAACTGTAGCCTAAGGCAGCTCCAATGACCTGGCCAGCCTCATTCTGAGCGGATTGTCCTCCAGAGCTTAGCTGAAAAGTCAAGAGAGTTTTGGGACATGGGACAACCATTGGGGCATCCTTTTTAATGGTTTAATGTAGAAATCTTACTGTTAAAGTGGAAAGTCACTCATGATGAAGTTCACACACACACACACACACACACACCCCCCCCCCTCTGGTGTCTCCTGCCTGTATACCAAAATAAGATTCCTCCTCCGAGGACCATGGCTATCCATTCATAATTGCGATAACAATTTAACAGTTTCGTGGCAATCCATCCAATAGTTGTTGAAGTGGTGGACCGACGGACCAACATTGCTATCCCTAGAGCCACACTGCTGGCAGTCATGTAGATACAAGTGTCCTTGACCCAGATTATGGCTCCCTGAAGTCCACAGTGAAACACATCGTGGGCAATTCGCAGCATTAAGACCCTAACCACTGAAAGCAGGAAAACAAAGGTTGACTGATCTGCAATCACACAACAAGAGCACTCTAGCAAAAGAAATAAATGAAAAGTGTCTTTAATGAGTGGTTTATGGAAACAGATCAGATGTATCTTCAAACTAAGGACAACGTACATACATACACCCAAGCTCTTCAAAAACAGTGTTACCAAACCTTTACATCCAGTCCCTAACACAGATATTGAGTGCCTAACCCCCCCCAGGAGCAAACTATGAATAGTTTCTACAGTATTTACCGTACATAGTGGATACATGGATATAAAAAATAAAATTCTTTATATACTGTCAGTCGTGTTGGAAATGCTTCTGTACTAAACTTTATCACGAGTTCACCACTTCAAACTGAAGCATTGTGTAAATAAAAAAAAAAAAAAAACTTTTAAATTAGGTTTGTAAAAGCCATAGAAGTGGAATTTAAGTCTCCTTAAATTTACTCTCCTTAATAGTAACATATAACAAGCTTTCCTAGAAACTTTAAAAAAAACACCGATCTCGAACTGGGGCTGGTTTGCAGACACATTTTTGACACAATCACAATATAGCAAACTGAAACTGCAACACTAAAAATGACAGAAAAACAAATTATATACTACTAATAAACGACAAAAGTCGCATGAATGTTTAACCCACTCTATTAATTGCTAAAGGAAGCTGACAATACTTAAATAGAACATTTCATTAGTTTTAGCTATTTAACATCCTAAACAATAAATTTGGGTTGCATCTGTCAATAAGTCTCCATATTTTATTAGAATACTCTGTACAATCTTAGTCTAGGCACTTTTTTTTACCCATCTGTGCTTGCAAGCAGTTAGTTGACATGTGACATTATGTAGACTGCCACTGTGGGCAGAACATTGTTTGCATCTTACTTTCTTGAGCAATATGAGCCAACAGACATTTTCCACACCATCATTTTTTTTTTTTTTTTTTTACAGTATAGGCTTGTTTTGTCTATAAAACAGTTAATTTTTATCTCACAGCATTACAACAATAGCAGGAAAAGGAACATGATACATTGTTGCGACTAATCAGGAATATAAAAATGCAAGAACATGTACACCCATATGACAAAAAAACAAAAGCAATGTATTAATGTTTACCAAATGAGCAATGCAGCTTTTAAAAACAATACATTAGCAACACAGAAACCGTAAAATACCACTGTGCATTCACATAATTACAGCACTTCAAGTCTTAAAATCAACAGCGTACATTTTGCAGGTCGTCCCAGTTCCCATAACGGAGAAAAAAAATGGTGCCGAACGGGGAACAAAGGACTCATCAAGGACCTGGTTAAATCTCCCTTTAACACCACACAAAGGGCAAATGAGCTTTTTCTTTTTTTATTTATTTTTTATAAAAAAAGTGTTTTTATTCTAACCCTCATGTTCTTACACATAGAAGAAACATGTAGTCAATATTTGTCTCACTCAGTAAACAAGCAAACAGAATATGGGAAGTTGCTGTCACGGCCACACCAATGCCAGAGCAGCAGAATAAAGAGGAAAAACAGTTACACCCCCATGAGACCGCAGTCAGAGAGAGGCGAGCTTATCTATTACCTCACAAGGTGTCAATAATGACATATGAAATTAAATGGTCTAATTTTTTTTTTAAACATTTCAGGTGGCCCAATAAAAGTATCTGGTTTAGTTGGTGCGAACCTTGTTTTGATTGGTACCGTTTTTTGTTGCGTTAGTGATCAGCAAATCTAAATACAGAACCTAACATGACAATGGCCTGGCTCATACTATAATCCTATTTTTGTTTGTTTTGCAAATGGAACTGATGCAAACCTGCAAAGTCTGAAAAAAGTGGCAATATGATAAATGAAAAGTCATATGAGAAACTGGTGATTCAACTCGGGGCTTCAAGACAGTTGTGGTTGGACATTACAGAATAATAGAATAGAATAATACGGATTTAATGCAGTAATTGTGTTAAAACTGTAATATTTTGTATTAAATGCTGTCTGAAGAAGAAGTGTGCAAAGTTTAAAAATATGTTGCAATCTACATTATCTGACAGCCTTTGTTTTGCCTTTGAGTGCCTGCATTTGTGCACACTGCACATATAGAGCAGGTTAAATTGCCCCACTTCTCCGCAGCTAACCTCCTTTTTCCTGTGCGTTACTAGTCTGACTAGTGCTGGGATAAAGCGCGTCATCCAGCTCGTCCCTCCCCTCAGGGATTGATTTCGCAAGGGCACTGTTGCTGCACGCTGTTGTAATTGTTTTAAAATACAAACAAGCCAGAATGTTTTTATCCCCTATCCCAGAATAGATAAGCGGGGTAGCCAGGCCTCACACACAGACCTCGCGCTGTGGAGACCAGTCTGGCGATGCGACCATAGTGTGTTACTGTTACTGATTCATTTGAGAGCCCCACTTTTCAACCGATTCTCACACACCAGCCATAAAGGAAAAATATTTTAAAAACTCTCTACCACTGAAAATCTTTCCAATCTCAAGCAGTTCCAATCTCATCTAATAAATGAGAGAATAAGCACAATGTAAGATTCATTGTATTACTGTTAATGCAGATTGTTGCTGCATTTTTTTTTTTAAGGAAATGGCATACATACATACATACATACATACTACAGTATGACAAATACTGATAATCTTAGATGGATCAAAAGCCTAATTAAGTGTGTGGTCAAGATGTCACAGGAGGAATGGAGAGCAAAATGTGCTCCTTTTCATCAGGAAATATCCATGTAACAAGGGACCAATCCGTAATTGAAATCTGGCTTCAAATATTTTAACGAGTATTAACTCTGCTCTTCTTGTGGGATCTGTGCCTGAAACGGTCTCCTCTGAGGCCGCTCTTTCATGTGACGGACTACGAGGAGTTACTTAAAAGCTCTGCAGCTGCTTCAGGCGTGCACATTTTGTCTTTGTCTGCTGGGGGAGGTGACAGTTTTAGCATCTATAGACCATTCCAAAGTTGAAAACAAACTAAATGGCCCCAAGTTGATTTTCGGGTTGCAGTCTATGTAAATAAATCAACTGACAGGAAGATAACAAGGGGCCAGGCTGCTGAAAAGGTCTGTACAGAAAGAATAGAACAAGTATAGAGTTATTTATGTAATTAACACATACACGAGGTGGACACAATATCATATTGTGATATGACAATATGACAGCCTTGTGTTGAGGAAGTTATTGATGAGGTGTCGACTCAACTTTATGGTCTTTTCTGAGCCTGTAGTATTTAGTGTTTGTTATTTTACATTACATCGTGCACCTTCTGCAAGTCCCAAAATCTTCAGCTTCCTTGGTAGCAGGAAAGGTGGGGCTATCTCTGGCGTACCGAGTGCTCACTTGCCCTTTGAGTGGGATACTGAAAATTTGCTGAATAACAGGATTCATGTCTTGCCAAGAATGTGCTGTAGAAATCAGGTGATGGTGAGAAAAAACACGCTGTTGTGAATGGTGCTCTGGTGTTGAGGAGTGTATACGCACGTGATGGGCACTGAGATCATTTGATGCAGCGGGATTAGTTTTTTTTTCTTCATAGTGATGTAAAAGTCACTTGGTGCGGTCTGCACCCATTGATGCATACTCATTGTGAGTCTTGTAGCTGCCGTTATGCTGGGTGCTGGGTGAGGACATCATGTCCTCGCTGAGTGTGACGGAGTCTTCTCTGTCACTTACATAGTCTTCCTTTTCTTCTCGGTCATAGTCCCTTTGCACCTGAAATTCAAATGAAGAGAAGGTTCAGGTACTAATGATGATGTGGGAGATGTTTTCACTGGAGGTCATATATTAACAGAGGATCCAGTTGTCTCGTATGTGTCTAGTCTGTCCAACTAGTATTTTGTGAGGACAGGTGGACATGGTCTAATTCTTTCCCCATCTTCAGGACTACCTTTAAGCTTCTTGCTTAAGGTATTTTGATTCATTAATTAGTAATAGACCTGGGACAAAGACGGATAGATACTTAATCAATCCCAAATGGAAATTGCACTGTAACAGCAGCCAAAACACACACAAGAATCACAAAATCAACAACACAAGGGCACTCGTAAATAATAAAAACATGAATACAATTTCATTTGAACTGGAATTGAACTCTAACTGAAAAACTAGAACCATACTCTACACAAACACAATGAAGAGTGCCTAGTCACATTTTGTGCTCAACTCGACTTCCGTATTTTCAAATTTGTCATGTGCACATGGTTCCTGCTTTTTCTTATCTTTACCTTCCCTGCATGTTTAAAATGCTCGGCCCCGACCATCACTGCGGAGCAGCTATAATTATAACTTAACGTTTCTTCTTCAGTACACCTGACCTAGGATTACGTGAAGTCTATTATTCCCAGTTAAGTTTCAGTCCATCAGAACAGCAGCCCCAAACTCAACATGTTTGTACTTGTAGGACCCACATTTTGAGGTCTCTCTTCATCGCCTGTGATACGAAATTCACATTTCCACACAAATGAAGAAATAAAAAAATAAAAAATAAATAAAAAAGTGCTTCCTGGTCTGCAGACAGCCAAAGAGTTAATCACACTGAACCGCAGGAGGTTGTACATATGCTGGCCTCAATTTCCATCACTCTGTTTCCATTAAAGACTTGGTTTATAACGGTAAACATTTTTTAGGGTGGACTATCACTTAAGTTAACTGTGAACTTGAGAACACGCCAAGACTGTACGCACTCTCCAATGCAACTCCAAAAAGAAGCATTTTGTACCAGTGTTGTCTGTGGTGTTGCTGAACAAATGTTCCGATTGTTATCAACAGGAAAGATGCAGTGTGATAAGTCTAAAATGTGTCACCTTTTATCTCACGGCTAGCACCGTTGCAATCTTTACGGTAAACTTTAAAAAGTAGGTCAGTGTTCATGCGGTTTGATACTCGAGTTTCATAGTGAAAACCTTCACAAAATAAACAACTTTACTGAGGGGACTGTAAAGTTGATCTGTTAAGGACAGGAAAGCAGAGATTTGCTGACATGCAGCAGGGACAGACCCCTATTCTTCCACTCAAACCTGAGCAGTCTTTTAGTGCGACAAAGCTTGGCTCATTAAATTATCAGTAGTACAACAGCTTTATTTTCCTGCTCGACCAGGAGGAACTGTTCAGCAGATTTTGGTAACAGTGAGTATCTAAACAGGGGAGTGTTTGAAAGTGTAAGCTTTATTATTACCTTCATTGGCTTGGCCCTGCTCTTTAGCCGGTCCTCGTCCTTGCGGCTCCTCTTTCTGGATGTAGAGCGGCCCTTTCTGTCCCTGCTGCGCTCCCTCCTCTTGTCTTTCTTACCTCTAAAAGAAACCAACGCAACAAAAAAAAAGAAACAATCACAATCTTGCAGTCACAAAATCACTAGTCTAGATCCTTGACGTTCCGGTGCCGCAGGAAATTCTGCCGGACGCATGTATGTTTTCTTTGTGTTGGAATTTTAAATTCAGTGGATTTATGAGGACTATGGTTGACTGCTCCTCATATCTCTGTATGGTAAATTGAGACAGCAAGCTAGACCATCTGTCCAATCTGAGTTTTCTCTCGCACAACTATTTCACGGAGGCTCTGAGCAGAGCTTAGCGCCGCCCACTACGATTGAGATTGGTTTGAAGAAATGCCAATAAACCAGAGCACGTTTTTCTCCCATCGCAGAATGCTGTGTAGAGTAGCCAAACCCTCCTCCGCTTCGCAGCGTGTGGATGGTCTGGCAAAGCGAGACTACAAAATCACTGATACGTATTGTCCACACATGGTTGTAAATCCACAAACATAGGAAAGACATGGGATGAACAAAACCGTTTAGGAGGATAAGAATTGATGGACTTACCTTTTTGGTGACGGTGATCTGACTTTCCTCCGAGGGCTCCAGGACCGATCCCTACTCTTCCTCCTGTGAGCCCTGATAACACCACATTAACTGGATTAACTACCTTTTGTGGAGACAATATGAGCTACTTACGGAAAAAAAAAAAAAAAAAAGCAGTGTGAGAGTACATGCATTAAGGACACAAAAACATAAATGGGTCAGAAAAGTGATACAAATCCATTAATGTACACCTTATTGTATTAAAAGGTTTTTGAGATAATAAGATACATTTTTCCCCCATGATGCCAGATGCAGCACAAAGGAGCCAAATCCAGGCACCTACTAGACTCATTAAGTACCTGGTGAACCCTACTGCTCAGGGCAGGGATAACACCAGAGTGGATTAGATTTAGTTTTCTTGATAATTATTACATTATGTGATTAACTGAATTATTGCAGGACTGTAATATCTTCAATTAAACTACAGAAGGCAGACGGTGTTGCACATCCAGCTAGACGTCTGAACACTATTTGGTCGTAAAATAGATGATTTGGACATCAATGCCTTATATGCAGTGTTGGGCAAGTGTAATATGTTACTCTTTACTGATTACTCCTTAAAAAAGTATTGACAAATTTACGTTGCTTATTACATAATATCAAAAGTAATTAGTTGCGTTACTATATTAGTTTTGCAGCCCCAAAACAAAAACGCACCAACCTGCCAGCTCCTTCAGAACTCATTCTACATTCTTGGAACAATAATTCACCTTACAGCAGGAGTCAAGTTTTTTGGCCGAGTTTCACATAGGCTTACATTACGTAAAAGGACCTGGCGATGCAGAGTCCCAAAACTACAGTTACTTGCTCGGCCTCTGTGCACACAGCGAGAAAGGGGAGGGACGCTGCTCTGGTCTGCTAACAGTCACATGCTAAATGTCATCGATCTTCCCACTCGGACCAAAGCCTTTATATAATGACAAAACTTTCCAGCTGTTCAAAGTATTCCTCTCTCCATCATCTTCCAATCCTTCATTTAGCTTTTAAGCTAGTAGCAGGTGTGACCTGCCCTGGCCTGCTGCGCACTAAATTACAACAAGTCTACATGTCACGTCATCATATAAGAAAGCCTACTTGGACATAAAACAAATCACATTCGGGTAATGCAATAACGCAGCGTTACTGTTTTGGAAATTGAAACCCCCTACACTACTCGTTACTGTGGAAAGTAATAATATTCTAGTAATATATTACTAAGTAATGCGTTTTTGCCCAACACTGCTTATATGTTGTTTGTTTCCAACATACCTAGAGCGACTGCGACTGCGTCTCTTGTCTCTGGAGCGAGAACGCCTCTTGTGGCTGCTTCGGGAATTGTGGGAGTCAGTCCTCGGACACAACTTTGGCGCCGGTCTGCTTCAACAGGATGGAGAAAAAGAAAAGAAAGAAAAAAAGTCAGTGACTGGAAATCGCGATCATATGATCACAACATTGTGCAAGTGAAATCTCAAAGCTCTGAGTATTAGTTGGGCACCTGTGTTTCGAACGGGACCTTTTCCTGTGCGTTCTCGAGTGTGAGCGGGAGCGTGACCGCGAGCGTGACCGCCGTGACCTTATAGACCGACTGGAAGAAAGCTTCTTTATGTCCGCTAGAGGAGGAGAAGCAGCCTCAGCATCAGAACAACTCCATTAATCTAAAACTTGATACATGCAGAAAATCTAAATGTTGTACCTGGTTCTATGGCAGCAGCAATGGTATTCTGGGCCTCTCTCACCCTCTTCATCACACTTTCTAGCTCCTTAGCAGCAGCCTGCGGCGTCATCTCTGGGGGTTTTACTATGGCGTTATTGGAATGATTAACCCTGGAAGACAGAAATAAAGTATCAACTGACAAATCACTAACAGGTATTTTGTTCTTTGTCGTGATTTAGTGTCATTTTGAGCACATCTTTTTCTTTGAGAACTATATTCGGAGTAAATAAATTACACATTTCTTGAGTTATAATGTCTGCCGTGGACTTCATTGTGCTGCTCTGTAGAATGGTCTTTTAAAAAATTTAAAAATACATACTTCAGGGGTCGGTCTCCAAACATGATTCCGTTGAAGGTCAGGGCTCTGACGACGGAATCCTGCTCGACAAACTCTACAAAGGCGAAGCGTGTCGGCTGAGTCTCGTCTCCAGCCATTCGCACAAACTTCACATCTCCCACTTGCTTGAAGAACTCCAACAGTTGGTCTGCAGTGGTGGTCTGCAGAATGAAAGTAAATAAATAAATTGGACTGAATGACAACAAAGTTGCAGCTACAGAACGTAAAGCTTTCAGACTCTGCCTGAACTACATTGAGGCTTTCCGATAAATTACAACACGTTCAAGTTGTAATTTATCTTAATTCTCTTGGGCCTAAATCAATCAGGTTGAGAGTTAACTTATTCAATCGGCCCTATTTTTGTGATTGGGTATCCCACATCATCAGCGTTACATGGTCCAACAACAAAAATGAAAATTCACCTCAAGGCTTTATATATGTTTTCTAGTGGTCACAAAGAGCTTATGAACAAACAATTTCCTCTGACCATTATTAGTTCAAACTATAATTTGTTCACATCTGTCACGAATACTTATGGACGGCTAAAAAATAAGACTGAAATAAGGCATCTTACAATACAATATGAATGAGGGAAATGATTGCTGGCAAATAAAAAAAAGATGGTTGCTAATTAAAAGATGAGTCCGGTGATATTCTGTATTTTTCCTATTGTTTCTTACGAACAAATTGAGAATAATTAATCTTGCGAAGAAATATTGCCTGTGTACTCCCCACAGTGTGATATATCTTATACCTCTGTTGTCTGAAAACTTAATAAAAACACACAAATGAGCCACACTAACATGTGCAACAGACACATACACCACCCTGCTGCTGTAAATACTCACTATATTAAGTGTAAACACAGATTTGACATTATGTTACCTGTGAGTTCAAGTTGCCAACGTAAACGGTCCTCCTGATCTCATCGACTTTTGAGGGATCCACATTTCCCATGAGGGGGGGCTGGGAGAGCAATGATGCTGTGGGGTCCAGAGCAGCCGACAGCCGATTCACTACGGGAAGGTTCAGCTGCAGGTGTAAAATACACACATATACACACAGTTTTACTAATGCCGCATTTCCACCGAACGGCACAGCACGGCTCTACACAGCTAACTCTTTTATTAAAGGTCCCGTGACATGGTGCTCTTTGGATGCCTTTATATAGACCTTAGTGGTCCCCTGATACTGTATCGGAAGTCTCTTTTATACAGACCTTAGTGGTCCCCTAATACTGTATCTGAAGTCTCTTTTATATAGACCTTAGTGGTCCCCTGATACTGTATCTGAAGTCTCTTTTATATAGACCTTAGTGGTCCCCTGATACTGTATCTGAAGTCTCTTTTATATAGGCCTTAGTGGTCCCCTAATACTGTATCTGAAGTCTCTCTTATATAGACCTTAGTGGTCCCCTAATAATGTATCTGAAGTCTCTTTTATATAGACCTTAGTGGTCCCCTAATAATGTATCTGAAGTCTCTTTTATATAGACCTTAGTGGTCCCCTAATACTGTATCTGAAGTCTCTTTTATACAGACCTTAGTGGTCCCCTAATACTGTATCTGAAGTCTCTTTTATATAGACCTTAGTGGTCCCCTGATACTGTATCTGAAGTCTCTTTTATATAGACCTTAGTGGTCCCCTGATACTGTATCTGAAGTCTCTTTTATATAGGCCTTAGTGGTCCCCTAATACTGTATCTGAAGTCTCTCTTATATAGACCTTAGTGGTCCCCTAATACTGTATCTGAAGTCTCTTTTATATAGACCTTAGTGGTCCCCTAATACTGTATCTGAAGTCTCTTTCCCGAAATTCAGCCTTACAGCCACTAGAGCCAGTCCCACAATGCGCATTCCTTACGATGTGCCATTTCTGTGTCTGTAGCTATTGAGGAGGAGAGAGGGGGGGCAAGGTGGAGGGTGGGGCCTTGACCAACTGCCACTTTGCTCGTTTGAAAGCAATGAAGTCTCTCTCTCTCTCTCTCTCTCTCTCTCTCTCTCTCTCTGGGTGGGCCAAATTCTCTGGGCGGGCAAAGCAGAGAAAGGGGAGGTAACCTTGCTCCTTATGACCTCATAAGGAGAAGATTCCAGATCGGCCCATCTGAGCTTTCATTTTCTCAAAGGCAGAGCAGGATACCCAGGGCTCGGTTTACACCTATCACCATTTCTAGCCACTGGGGGAGCATAGGCAGGCTGGGGGAACTCATTAATGTTAAAAAACCTCATAAAGTGACATTTTCAAGCCATGGGACCTTTCAGAAAAGTTGTGGTTAGTACCCGGTCTTTTCTTTTGTGTGCTGAGCCGATACTAAAAAGGACTTAAAACACTGCAGACCACTTATTGGTCAGAGAGAACCATCTACTAGGGCGACAAGGGACATCCTGCGCAAACCTGCCATTTTTAAATAGCCAAGCTACTGTCAATAGCATCCGCAATTTTTTTATTCACTCGACACAGATTTAAAATAAAATGGCAGCCTGCAAAACTACGCCATTCACTACGCTGTACAATTGCAAAATGCAGACATTGTTGTTGATAAAAGGATCCAGCAAGTGTGTCGCCTTGAAGATGATGTCACCCTAAGGCGATCAGGTGAGAATCCCGCCTACACTACTATCCCCAGTGGGAAGAAAAAAAAAATATAGAGAAAAGTATTGGTAACAAAAGTGTGTCCAGTTGAACCATGCTGTGGAAATGAACCATTACATAACAGGCAAACAGACGAGACAACAAGAGGGCCACAAGATGCCGACTCACATTCTGAAGCGGCGCTGGAGTAGGAATTGGTAGCAGCCCCCCTCCAGGAATCAGACTGGGTACTGGGGTGGCAGGTGCCAAAAGTGACAAAGCTTTGGCCTCTTCTGGGATTTTCCCTGCAGGACAGAAGCAGAGATTAGTGAAGGCAATAGAGGGACTCTTCTCACTGTCTCCTCTATGTCTGCACAATTAGCCCACTGTATTCTAGAGAGAAAGAGAGCATACACTTCCCTATACAACCTACAAGTGTTCTACTGTCTACTACTGGAGACCGAGCATCCTTACTTTGCTTTTGTTAAATTATTATTCTCAGTCAATCTGAATTATTATTTTCAATAAAAAGATTAACTTTTTTTCAAAAACAAAAAGAAAACTGATTTGTCCTTGGTCTCTTTTCATAGATCAAAAAAAAAAAAAAAAAAATACAATGCAGAGAATGAGTCAACACTTTGATGCATGGGTCACCTGTACTGGAAACATATTGGTCATGAACCATACGATATCAAGCATGGGCGCTTTTCCGTGGGGCGATCGTTTTCGCAGTGTTGGAAAGGTGTGCAACACAAGATAACCCCAATGGCTGCATCACTAATAGCACACAGGACATCAGATACAGAAAAGAACAACAATTTTAAGAACTGTAGGAAATGTTATCCAAGCCTTTGCTATAAAATCAACCAATTAGGAAGTTTGCTCATTCCATTAAAAAGTCTGCTGCTTTTTATAGCTGGAGAAGAGAGCTACCTTAAGACGAATAAGAAACAAAATAAATACAAATTCAGATTCATTACAGCTGGAGGCACTGAGCATGAATTACCATTTGAAAAGTTATTGCAGAAAATATATAAAATAACGGCGCAAAGTATTAATGCATGTGTCACGCATTTCTAAGTTAAAAGAGAAAATGATGTTGAATGGAGAGTGACTTATTAAATACTAAACATCCATACCAGAGCTGTAATGTGAGGGAAAAAAAAACCTTTTACTACAGATTTCAGCACAGGTGAAAAGCGCAAATAGAATTTAAAATATTCTACTGGGTCTCACTTTTATAATGTCTAGCCCCTCACTATGACAACAGGAGTAGGTGACAAGAGAGTTAAGTGTTAGTGATCCTCTTAGCATCCCATGTGTGATACACATCCCACCGGTATGCCGTAGCAACCTGGACAGAATTCAATCACACACAAGCTGCAGCTGTAGCAGAGAGAGAGAGGGGGGTGGGGGGTTGGACAATAATCAAAACAACAAACCAAAATAACAAATATAAACACAAAGCTAGAGATAAGCAATACTGTAGTTTCTAGATAGAGACAGTAGACAACATGGGAAAGTATGAAAGGAAACAAACCAAAAGAAAAAAATAAATAAATAAAAAGAGACAAGGTGTCCATCTTGGAAGGTTCAGCAGGCTATTCTCCTGGTCACATTCCCCCCTTGAAGGCTGCGTTGGCCCGATCGGGGATAGTGGCTTGGAAAACAATGCCTGACTCAGGCTAGTGTAGTGTAACAGCTGGGCCAGTCTAGTCATCTGATATGCACACATAATCACACAGAAAAAACATACAAAACCAAATTAATAAACTCAGTAGCCATCCAGCACCAAGTCACGTGGACAAAAAGCATCAAGTTAGAGGTGATATCATTGTTTTGACTGTACACAAGGGAACAACAGTTGCACCAAAGGGAAGGGGAATTTAAAGAAAAGGAGCACCAAAAATGAAAGAGAGAAAAGGGGATTGAGTTAGCTGTGATGCCATGAACTTATTTTGTCATTTCCATGAAACAAGTAACATTAATGTCAGTTTATTTAAACAAACAAAACAAAAAAATAAAACACGCTACAAGATTCCACAGAATCCAGTGTTTACAGTGAGGTAAATAATGCAGTCTGCAAGTCTTGCAGCTTCAAAAACATTCAACATAGGTCTAATGTTATCTGTAGAAACCACCTTGTGACAGCAAACAGAAACCTTGGCTGTGCGCTAATTAAGAAATGATCTAGCTAGCTTTTATTAAGGTGATACAACCAATCACCAGTGTCAAATACTTGTGACAAAAGTGGAACTACCCAATGGCACAACCTGCCAATTTTCCATGTGAATAGAAAGAAACCGGAATTCAACCAAAACACCAAACGGTTGGATTCAAGGGGAGGAGGCCATAGCAAGTCCACTGAGACAACTCAGACACTTTATTTTCATTCCTTTGAACGAAACGGGCTGCACTCACCTTCCGCACATGGCACTACTATCAAAGCTCTGTCAATAAAAACTGTATTGGTGAGATGTTGGGCCACACCAACACTGGAGGGGTCTCGGTACTTTATATAGCACACTTTGGACGAGAAAGACAGAGGGGCATTGCTGTGAAAGAAAACACAAACAGAAAAAGGCGGGTTAGTTATTTATTACAACCGCGAATTCTTAATTTTTTAGGTTTATATGGACCGCAGAAAGTCCGCAGAACCGCGGTGTTGCCTATCTAGCCATTCCGGGGAAGGTTGCGCTTACTCGGGCGGGTATAGCCGCAGCTCCTCGATGTCTCCCAGGAAACCGAACAGAGTGCGCATCTGCTCGCTGCTCACAGCCGAGGACAGGTTGGTGACCTGGACGACGGCAGTCCCTGGTATCCCGCTCATTGTGCAGACTGATAAAGCCGTTACCTATCTTTAAAGCGTAGTATTTATTATTTATAAAATATATTTCTCAGTCACCCCGCTCGGCGATATGCACAGTAAAGCCAGCTGGGCGAAGCGAGAGGTTGCACGAGCTTCCTCTTATTATTATTTTCTAACGGGGGTTGTCAATAAACTTTAAGATGCACTACCGCCCCCTATTGTATTGGATGGTACATTACTACCCATGGCCCCAAACAACAGAAAGATCCTCACATTTACAGTGATGGACAAAGTATTCAGACAATAGAAATATAATTATATTTTATAATTCAGACCGTTTACATTAAGTAAAAACACCATACTGTAAAAAATACTATCTATCTATCTATCTATCTATCTATCTATCTATCTATCTATCTATCTATCTATCTATCTATCTATCTATCTTGCTGTTGCCCTTTATGCATGTAAATAATCAGGAAAACGTGGCCTACTCAATGCAGAAAAAGCCCCCTGTGACTGTTAGACTATTATATATAATATTATTACATTATTACTCAAAAGCAGGATTTTGCTGTTGTTGTTGGTTGAGGTGGAGCTAATTTTGTCTACGAAAAAGGACTTAAACGATGGTCAAAATAGTTGCCATTTTCTGTCAACTAATTGATCGACCAATAGCTTCAGCTCTAGTGGTACCAGATCCACCATCCAAGCAGCGTTAAAATGCAACTGTAGTATCCCTTTCCGTAGAGCATCATTTGCCCAAACTGCCTTTTTATTAAAAAGGCAGTTATGGCTAATTCGGTAGCAATCTTGCTCTCATATTTAGTTTATACACTGTGCTCTCTCTGTATACTTTCTTTTTTCATTTCATTCCATTTTATTTCATCTTTGTCTTATTTTTAATAATGTAAATCTGTATTTTTATTTCTTAACCAAAAGCCCTACTAGGGACAAGTGTCGTGAATTAGCTTTGGCTAAAAACACTATGATACATACATCAGATGACTGTTAAAGCTTATCTATGTTTTTTGTATCTGTCCCTATCTAAATAAACCTTTAATAATAATAATAATACTTGTATAAACTGTTGGGTAGTTACATTTTTAACAGAGCATCATATTTTATAAGCACTTATGTTTTGTATGCAAACAAATCTTTATTTGTCAAAACAAAAACTAAAGTCATCAAATGATTGTCCTGGAGTAAAATGTACAATAGATATATAAGTATAAAGTAGCATGAAATGACAATTCTCAAGTAAAATACAAATAACTCAAATTAGTACAGTATAGTACTTAAGTAGGAATTGTTATTACAATTACTTGAGTAGCCTAAATATAGCTAATTAGTTACATTTCGCCACCCATTTATAAATAATTACATTTTACACGTTGAAATATAGTCTGTCCAACATATTTCTGAGGAATCAACGTGGAAATGAAGTGGGTATAGTGTTTGGGATGACAAACCCCTTTACGTGGCACAGTGGCAGATATGGGTAAGATAAATTTGACTGTCAAACCAAGATGACTAATTGATTAAATACAGACATGTGCATGAATCTCCAAAGAATCATAATTGATGGTGTAAAGACCTATTTTATTTGTATAGGCCTATGTTTATCCAAAACTGTGATTCGTTGTGCCACACAGTGAATCTGGAGCTTTCGGGGAACCCTGGGCTCCTCTGTATCATCCCAACGGCAAATAAAAAACGCAAAATGATATGATGTATAAATTGGGGCTTTATTATTATTACCTCTGCCAAGGAGGTTATGTTTTCAGTTCAGTTGGTTTAAACTACTGGAATAATTTTCATGAAACTTGCTGGAAGGATGTAGTTATTTTTATTTCAGTTAATCAAAATGTTATTTTCACACCTGTTTTAGTTTAGTTTAACTTAACTATAGATTCACTGACAGATTCATTCTTGATTTAACCTGGTAAGTGAGATCTGGGTCAAGCTGGTGTGTTCATTATCATACAACATCAATTATTTATGGAAACAAACACCTAAAGTACACATACAAAAGTCCAAACAATTTACATATATTATCAATTTACTGTATAGAATCTCTCTCACTTGCTCAAGTCATGGCAACAGAATGGTGACATGGTGACCAAGGTGATGTAAACAGCCGCAGGCCTTTTTAATTTCTCATTTGCATTTGGACTTCACACAAGTTGACCTGCAAAAAAACTGGACAGTTGAAATCTTGGAGACCTGATCACCTGGAAAACAACTTCTGAAAAATTAACTGATACATGATAACGGAAGAAAAACATACAGCAGTAAAACTACAGCAAAACCTACTGTAATTTACTGCTAAAAATGGCTTCTAGCGGACCACCTGCGGGGGAGGACCTGCTGACCACACGGACCATCAGTCAGTTTGCAGGTGAGACATCTTTTAATGTCATGCCGAATGTATTTATTATATTATTATGTTCATTGAATCCTTAAAAGAGACATTTAGAACACAATTGGCATTTGATCATGTTAATTTGTTAAATATAAAATAAAGAATTATTATATTTTTTAGATGGCCTGTTAGGAAAACACATTTTTTTGTGACACTTGACGTTTTCTCGGTATAAAATAATAATGATATGGTAAGAATGTACTGAGTGTGGTGGGACATGTGTGAAACATGTTAACATTGGTGTAGCTAGATAGCTAGTGGTTTGAAAACACTGTTATTTTTGTTCGGCACCATAACATTTTCTGTCGAAAAATGGCAACTGGGCCATTTTTCGAATAATGCCAAAAAATACATTTTCTTGTGCACCATGGAAACGATGGAACTTAAGAACGGATCGGAACGTGCAGGTGTAATCAAATCAGTGCACGTTCCTCCGAGGACACCTGAGGTTGCTGCCTAAAATGTATCTATCTATCAAAAAGTTCACGTTATCACATGTGTGCGAAGTAGCCTAATTCTCAGATACTTCTGATCAATGTTATCATGAGCCTGAATGAAGGAGATGAAGTGAACTAAAGTGTCTGACGGTTAATGCACCTAAAACTAAAGCTGTCCAGTAATCTCCCAGAGCTTCTCCTTCACATGTTTGTATTATGATATAACATTGAAATATGCTTTGCTAGTTCATGTGGTATTTTCTTATAACGTTAAATGGAAGAGATGAGGTTGGGTTGTCATGCAGTGACTGTGCGCATCCTGCGTTAAAGATGCCACCGTCTCTGCAACGCTGCATGATGAACCATAGAAATAAAATGAAATATGTTTACCACCTATGAATTGGAGGAGTGACTAAATATATAAAAAATATATATAATTTTGCGAAGATGCACATATTTAGCTGGCTGGAGTTATTTTTTGGAGAAGCCCTGTTGTTAATTACGCGTGAATTAACGAAGGTACCCAAGTTTAAGCGTGCGTAATTGCGCACGCATATCTGCGAATCAAACGTTTTGGCTACATCTCAGTGTTTTTCACACGTTATTGCAAACTTAATGCTATGCTCTTGAAAAAACGCAGTTCCCACAGTGTCATGAACATCATCTCTTCTCTTCATCACTGAATAGAGTCAGAGCCACCTGTTTTATACAACGGAAATGTGATGCAACATGACAGAATGATGGCTTATTGTTCTGACTGCTATTATACTAATCTGTCTTTTTTTGTGGTAAGGAACAAGATATGTTTTCAGAAGCAAAAACAGGAATGCAAGCAGGGTCTTTATGTGGAATTTTGTCTTGCAAACGAAATTTAAATATTCTTCCCTTGCTGAGTAGAGACAGTGGTACTGAATGTCATATCTGACTGAATACTTAACTTGAAATTCTTTTTGCTCTTCAGTCCCTCATTACTGCTACTGTGCTCATCAAAGGGAAGATACAAATTACTATGATATGGATCAACTCATCATAACTGAACATGTGCTGCTGCAGACTGTTGTTGCCTGACTGAAATGTCAAAGTATCTGCACAGCATCCCAGTCAACATGTTCTTTAAATGAAGAAACAGATTGTTATAAGATCATTATTTTTGTGTAATATTGTGCAGTGTGTACAGCTTTCACCAACATATTTCTGAGAGTACAAGGCCCCATGTAAACTATGAAAGAGTGGAAAATAGTTTAGGCAAGAATAATAACATTTTCTGAATCCAGGTCCAAAATTAAGTTGACAGCTGCGTGGACAAGTGAGCTGTCCTTTTCCTATTAAATAATTTTGCACCATGTCTAGTCTATGTCTAAGAGCAAATTATGAAAATACTATCTCTATGTGAGATAGCATTTTCATAATTTGCTCTTATTTGAAATATCACTGACAGTCCCGTGCCACAACTTCCAAAAGCAAAACTTTTGGATAATTACACGAGAGCAGTGTCAGGTGAAGATGGATCGAGCTTGAATGCATTTGATGCATCAGATTACTGTCGTCCTGCCATAATGTTTCAGATAACAGTAGCAGAACTGCACAATATTTGATATTTTATTTTATTTATTTAGTTTAGATGTGGCACTATGGTGTTCGTTGGTTGTTTTTCTACACGGTGCTTGTAATGCATCTGGTGAAAAATGATTAATTAAGCATTTAAGCCTCCTGTTTAAGTCTGTGTTTTGGAAGTGGAGAATGTGACTTTTTTGAATACATTTTTCAATCCTCAGGTGGTCCCTTCTGGCCTCTGAACTCTGAACGCCCTGCTGCTGAGAGCCCCCCCGATGACCCAATCCTGCCTGATTACCAGGACGACGACGAAGAGAGTGGCGTTGTTGGGGCGGGTGATGTGGACGGGCTTCAGGAGGTTGAGCCTCAGGTAGGTAATGCGGAAGGTGAGCAGCAGTTCCCACCACTGCACAATGGGGTGGAGGGGCAAGAACAACATTCCGCTGTTCCTTTTCCTGTTTACTACCCTGTTTACTACCCTGTTTACTACCCTGTTCACTACCCTGTTCCCTACGCTGTTCCCTATGCTGTTCCTCATGCTTATCCTTATCCCCCTTATGCTTATCCCAGTTCTCCTTACGCTTATCCCCATGCTCATTATGCTTATCCCCATACTCATTACGCTTATCCTCGTGCTCCTCCTGCTGACCCTCATACTTTCGCTCCTGCTGATCGTCCTGCTGATCCTCCTGCTGACCATTTTTATGATGGTATCGATGCTGCTGTTGATAATTTACTGGCCAGCTACAGGTATGAGCAATCTGAAGAGGACGAGGACGAAGACTCTGAGCTAGATGTCGTTGGACCTGACGTCCCTGAACTGGATGCTGAGCACATCAAGCCAATCTTCCTAGAAGATTCTTCTGATGAGGCAGTAGTTCCTGGATCCCCCACAATGTCTCACCTCGGCTGCTCCAGGAGACGCAGGGACGAGAGCGACGACGAGGAGGCGACTGCTGCAAAGAGGCGGAGGTGGGCTGATGACAGCGACTGGGATTAACTCTACGATGGATGGGCTGACATTCCTCCTTGAAACATCGGAGCAATCGTCGAGTCCATACCTGCCTTTCACCACAGCAGGACCAATGATTCCCGTGGTAGCTTTTGCGTCTGGCAGGGCTGCACATATCTATTTGTGTAGCTTCTCATTTTTGCACGGTGGTACGACTTTATTTCTTTCATCCTGAGGGCCAGCCTTTGCGTCTTGCAGGGCCGGCGATGGTCCAGGTAGCTCTTGCGTCTGGCAGGGCTGATGAAGACAAGGGTAGCCTTTGCGTCTGGTACGGCTGTCAACACCCCAGGAAGCGTCTTGCGCTGGGGCTTTTTTGTAAATCTTTTGTATATATAGTTGTGTATCTCTTCATTTTTGCATGGGGGATCGATCGACTTTATTTCTTTCACCCTGAGGGTTAGCCTTTGCGTCTTGCAGGGCCGGAAATGCCTCCGGTATCTCTTGCGTCTGGCAGGGCTGTCGACACCCCATGCATGTAGTAGCCTTTGCGTCTGGCAGGGCTGATGAAGACAAGGGTAGCCTTTGCGTCTGGCAGGGCTGATGAAGACAAGGGTAGCCTTTGCGTCTGGCAGGGCTGTTGACACCCCGTGCATGCAGCCTTAGCGTCTGGCAAGGCTGATGAAGACAAAGTTGCTTTTGCGTCTGGCAGGGCTGATGAAGACAAGGGTAGCCTTAGCGTCTGGCAAGGCTGATGAAGACAAAGTTGCTTTTGCGTCTGGCAGGGCTGATGAAGACAAAGTTGCTTTTGCGTCTGGCAGGGCAAGGAACCTTCAGCTTGGTCGGTGTTCAAATGAACACCATATTCCCCTATACAAAAAAAAGCTGCACTGTCAAAGAGAAGACAAAGTACTTTATTCCCATATCGTCAATTGACTGAAAATGCACTGGACACCTACAAAAACCGCATATCCAAAAATATGAGCAAACCTCATGGCACCAAGTGCCATGAAATCTCCCCAAGGGCAGTTTGGTTAAAGTCTTCCCAATGTTAGGCGCGCAATTAGGATGCCTCCTTAACATCTTCATCCAGAGGTTAAAAATACCTAAATTAAGATTGCCAAAAAGGTACAGTAACAATATAAAATGTTTTATTTATAATATTCAGTAATTTAGAGATTATTTGTCTTACTAATCATTTTTGTCTGACTTTACTCTGATCTAAACTCCACCACCTGACCTGTTGTTCACTGTGGACGAAAGAAGTAAGTACGGGCTTCTGACTTGATCTAGAATAAAATGTAATATAGACATGTTATAGTGTTTAAAATGATATGATATAGTGTAATGTAAACTAGTTACATACTCTATACCACACCTGCTCATTCATATATTATCACTAATTTAATAGTTCAAAGATTATTTGTCCGTTTTGCTAACCATTATTTATTGTTCCACCTGAGCCGCTGCTGTTCACTGTGGATGAAAAAAGTAAGTGAGCTTCAGACTTGTAGAGAAAGTGACTTAGAACAGTCTACAATATAAAAACAGAGAAATCAGTATTATGTAACATACCTACAAACTGTATGCTAGATCTATGTGTTCATATAATATCACTTATTTAGTAATTAAAAACTAATTTGTCGATCTTACTGACCATTATTATTATTATTGTTCCCTCTCACCTGAGCCGCTGCTGTTCACTGTGGACCAAAAAGGTCAGTACGAGCTTCTGACTTAAGATAAAGAGACTTAGAATAGTGTACAATGTAAAGAGAAAGTAAGAAATGTGTGTTATTGTATTGTAATTTTGTTTAGTTAAATATTGCTTTACTAACCATTTAAACATACCTTTGTCCTACGCCACCATGAATGAGCCTCTGACTTGACTGAGAAAGTAATATGTTATTTTGTAAAAATGGTTCTCAGTGATTTAATAAATAAGCCATTATTTGTCTTACTCACCATTATTTATCTTTTTCTTCTCTTCCTCCACCTCCTGAGCTGCTGCCGTTCACTGCATGTGGACAGCGAGGTGATCGTCTTCTGACTTATATAAATATAAATAAAGTAATGTATGTCATTATGTAAAATATATGCACCTCCTGCTTATTTGTATAACAAATTCAATATATCAAAGAGTATCTGTCGTACTCTGTCTGTCTCACTTCATTTCTTTTCCTCACACAGGTCCTATAGAGCTCAACAGTGACCGCCCACTTCTGCTTAAATAAAGAGAGCATAAGAGTATAAAAGATTATATAAAGAGTATAAGGATACATAAAATAATGTACGTTCAGTAAACTAGCTTCATGTGCACCTGTTTATCCTTATTTTACAATTTATTGTTTAAGTAAGATTATCTATCTTACTCTGTTTTTTTTCCTCACCCAGGTGTCAATCGCTGCACCGGACAGAAGAATGGCAATCATTTATGACAATATTTCAATATTTACAGACATTTACTGGCCTTTCTCAGTCTGCGGGATTAATGGAGAGAAGTGGTCATGTGTTTTTTTACATCAGATGATGAAAGGCAGCACGGTGGCTCAGTGGTTAGCACTTCTGCCTCACAGCAAGAAGATTCTGGGTTAGAACCCAGGTCGTCCCGGGCCTTTCATTTACAGAAATGTTGATCAATGTGCATTGTCCTAATCATATTTGTAATAGTTAACTTCTTTAAAAGCATATTTCATTGCTGTAATAGTCAGAATATCAGAATAAAAGATGTAGTCTAATAAATTCTGACCTGGGATCAATTCCCACTGCGATACATCAACCAATGTGTCCCTGAGCAAGACTCCAGAGGCGTGCGACCTCTGACGTATGTAGCAATTGTAAGTCGCTTCGGATAAAAATCATCAGCTAAATGACGTGTAATGTAACGTAGGATAAATTAGAAGTGATTTAGTCTACAGGGCTGCACTTAACAGTCCATTAGTATGACTGAATTTGACATTATTAAACAATACAAAAAGCACAGACCTACATTATGTATTTATTGTTTTAGGGCAGGACTCCAGGTCAACCAAACCACACAAAGCCAGAATCCAGCGGCCCACTGAGCTCACGTTGTCACCCTATTTTATCAACTTAACTAGTTTGGTTTTGCATTTATTAAAAAAACACTTAGTCTTATAAAATGACACTGTATTGTGAGATTCTGTTTTTTCTTTTACTTCAGTGACTTTTTAAATAATTAACTGGTTTAAATGCATCATAAAATGTATAGTAGCTTAAATGGTCCTAACGAGCAGGTACACTTCAGAAAGGGGAGAAATAGCGTACTGAGGCCTTTAAGCCACTGCAAAGATCGAAAAGTCAAAACACACGTGACACACTTCCTTTATATCAACATAAATCTATGAATGAACGGTGACAGGAAATTTGGAAATGTACATACACCTATATATGATTTTATTATGCATTTAAAATTCTGCTATCATTTTTGCTATACAAATCACAGTTAAAAGTTGTGTGTAATATAACCATTTCATGAAGTAATTAAGCATCAATTAGGGTGTGTAAGACAAACATACAACACGTCTATAGCCATGCTGACGGTAAGGATGTGAGGATATAATGATCATTACACAATAAATATAGAAAGGAGGAAAAATGGCATGAAAAACATGCAAGTTTGGCCTGAGGGTGGCACCAAAAGTACGGCCATGTTGTTACATGACATAACATTTGACAGAATGCTCATTCAACACAACATTCACCAGTCTAATCTAGTCAAAAAATATAAAGATTTGTGCTACATTTTAATGGAAACTGACTGTTGAAGAAAATATTACATGTCAGAGGAAATCAGAGGAAGCTCAATGCAAATTACAATTTAAAACATCAGCATGGGTTGAGTGTGTAAAAGGCCTTCAGCAGGGTTAAACTGACAGAAGAAGCAAGCAGGAGTTTGTACCATCCTACACACATATATGTCTGTTCCAAAAACCTCTGAACTTCTGCATTTTCTCAATATATTTGAAACTATAGTCATGTCTGTACAAGCTTACCCAATTCCACACATCAGTCCACATGTAATCTTTTAGGTGACATTTTACATACAGCACCATGATGTACCAGCAAGTAGGAATTAAACTCATTATTGGGATTACTGGTGCTATACCGCTAATTGAATCACTGTATACATCTCTTATACTGTAACCAATGCAGCCTGAACACACATAGTCTGTACATTGGACTGTGCATCTGTGGTTATTCATTTACTGCACTGGTTTAAAAAGCTAAACCCAGAGGATGAAATGAAGACAGAAGAATCCGTTGCTAAAGAGCATTAGTTTATTTTCCACAGGTTACTTCAGAAACAGGTATGTATTATGTACAAAATCTGGAATGTTGGATAAATGCATATCAATCATCATCTCACTGTGGCCGTTTCCAGAAGAAACCTTAGAAATACTAGCTATACATTAAAATGAGTGCCTCTGCATTGCAATTTATTGCTGGTTTTACAATCGCAAGTCACTAATGCCGTCATTAATTCTTTTCTCAATTTTTTTAAGAGTATTTACAATTTGATTAGTAAGGTCTAAAAACCACAGAAGACTACTAAATAAATAAGAATATGGGAGCATATGAAACCGACTGGACATGAAGAAAATGTGACTACGTTTTATATCCCTAGATTGTCTACGATGTCAGACGATGTACATTTTTTTTGCCATGAATATAAAGTGACTTACCGCAGAAATCCCCCACACTCTTAAAAAGTAAACAGAAATCACCAACAAAATTAATAGAAATAATATAAACAGTTCATGTGTAAAACACTACGTTCTGTGAGAAATTTGGGAAATGCACGTTATTAATGTCATTTACTTGTGAATAAAATTACCAACTTTAGATTGAGTTTAAAAAATGAAGTGTACAGCTTCACTAAGAAGAGCTACCTTAAAACAGTGTGACTGTTATTAAAAGGGGTATTTCATTTTGTTAATTTACCACAGTGTTTTTATTTTGGTAGCATAATATATGGGTCAATCTTAACTACATATGGGAACAGTAGAGGACACAATCCACTGTAAACAAGCTGAGGGAATGCCATTTGCTGAAACACTGTAGGATGACATTCGATTACAAACAATTCAGTGGTCACAAATGTATTGTTGGAATTTACCGGGCCTTTACTCACTTTGTTGATCATTTCCATTTCTTTTGGAAACACGTCTCAATAAAGAGTTTTTACCAGTGAATGAATATTAACAGAGCGGTGCACAGAGTGACATGTTGCCTTTAAAAACAGCTTTCCTTCGGACACTTTGACAAAGGAATGTTCTGAGATGCAGCTTTGACTGGATTTTCGACGGTGATGCAAGTTGATTTTGCACAAATAAACATCAGGAGTTATGGTAATCTAAGCAACAAACGGTAAAAAGCTCTTCTTAGGCAAAGTGACACAAACATTCAATTGTACACAATGCAGAGAAATCTTTTGTTTAAGCAATGCTGTATATACATTTCCTGTGCTATTTCATTACAAAAAAAGATTCTTCTTCAAAATATAAAATTCATGTAAAATCATCGGTGATTACTAAAAGATTGTGTTTAAAAAAAAAAAAAAATGCTATCCAATGTTGTTGTTTTTGAATGAAAACGAAGGCTTTAAAATATTGCTTTTAAGCCATTATGCTGCAAAAGTACTCCGAAGGATGTGAACATGTGAATATTGCTTGGGTTCTGGGGTCAAAGCTCCTCCCCTATTCAAACAGTTCAAGGTCTATGGCACTTGACAACTTGTTTCTCCCAACTCTACTCTCTGTACAGCAAAGAAAAAAAAAAAAACTACTCCAAAGTGATCCAAAAGTAAAAAGCATAATAAAACATTTTTAGACACAAAAAAGGCAAACTGTGGTCTTCTCCCATGTAAAAAAATTAAACTGACAGATGTTGAAACCCCCTGCAAAACTAACACTTATCTCACTAATGTCTGCCTGAAAGATGAAGCCCTTAAAAAAATAAAAACCTTATGAGTGAAACGTTGACCGGTTCTTTTTCCAAATAGCTTTCTTAAGTTGTCTGCTGCTTTTGCCTTCTGTCTACAAATTTCCAAACTTGCTTTGGTTAACTAGCATAACCGCCATGTCTTTCTCCGCTTAAAAGAATAGTTTTGACATTTTTGGAAATACAGCGCGGGAAAAAAAAAAAAAAAAAAAAAAGATTGGAGTAGCGGAGAAGATCGATAGCTACCGCTCTTATTGCTCGTGCGTCAATATTCCTCTCTCGCACGTCGCCTCAGAGCGAATAACCTCTCCTCTCCCATTTCGCCAATATTTAAATTTCCTTTCCATTTTCCAGGCTTATTAAAATGACCACACGCAGACTACTTTTTTTCCCCCCCTCCAACATCTGAGAAGCTGTGATTCATTCACACTGCGGGGGACTGTTTCCACACAGCGCAGGTAGTAGTGGTCTGGTTGGGTGATATGCTGAGCAGTCGCTGTGAGGATGGAACTGAGAACAGAAGTGTCTGTACGCTGGAGGGTGCTCACAGGTTTATGGAAGCAGGGCTGGATGACTTCCTGTTCTCAAAATAAAAAAAAAACTAAAAATCAAACCCCTCCTTGACCTACATTCGTCTCCACATGAAAAGCACGTAACATTGTCCTCCATATATGAACGCACGGCAGACCGGAAAAAGGTTTCAACATCTAAAATAACATGTTGACAAAAGAATAAAAACAGGCTAATTGAATGACAGGAGAGAGGGAGCCCTGTCCCCAAGTGGTCAATTCACGTCAATCCGCAGGAATGAAACCTAAATCTATTCATAATGAAGAATTTATGAGTTTGGGACAAAAAATAAAAAATAAAAGATGATCTGTACAGAGACCACAGTAATCATTTGCATCAGAGCAGGTCACATCTTCAGCTTCTTTTGTATAAAAATATATATACCACAGTGATGGCCTTTTGAGGACTCGTACTTGCAGAGGTTTGCCACAGTCTCACTTTGACCCACTACATTCAGTGGTTTTCCCTGTTTAATCAAGGCTATGCAGATCTCTACTATAAATAGTCCCAACAGGTATCAACAGGTCAGTCTCCTCTGTGTATAAAAATATGAGAGTCAACTAAAAAAAAAAAAAAGTCTCTGTTTGTCTCTTTTCTCATGTCCCTCTTTCTTTAGAGGTCTTAGTTGAGTCTATGCTTGCGCTTCTCTTATGATAGTCAAATCCACAGTGTTCAGAAACGTCTTCAGGAGGGACACTGCGTACCCGTGATCTATATTCACAAAGCTGTAGCCATTTGCCTGTGAGAAGAGACAGATTGGTTTGGTTAACGTGGAGAAAAATCCCAACAAACCTTGAAATAACAACAGAAACTTTGACGAGAGCCTCGTTCTATTAGCAGAATACCTGGATGATTTTATCTCCCGGCTGAAGAATCATGGATGCCGGTCCCTCAGGTTGAACCCTTGTCACAAATATACCCTGAAATGATATGGAAAATATCATATTAACTATACGTATTAAAAGCCGCTGAGTTGCGTTGAAAGTTTTCCCAAGTGGCTGTACAAAACAATTCAATTACTATGAAAATAATGCAAATATGAACGTGTGGTACTTCAATTAAAAAAAAAAAAAAAAAAACTTACATTGTCATCTGGACGAAAGGGATTTCCCCGGCCTCCCACTCCTCCTGATATACTGAAACCCAGCTCTGGATTCTTTTCTACTTTCAGACGGATCTAAAACACACCCACATACTTTGATCAGCCACTTATTCACAGCCATTCACTGTTTATTTATAATTAACAATTAACAATATATATTAACAATTATACTTCTTAGGGTCCAGGTATTTCTTTTTTAACTGGCTTGCTAGCTGTATATGAAACTAATAACAAGAGATCAGATTCTTACAGTCGAAGATTCCCTTAGGCATGAAAGTGAATAAGCTTATTTCCTAAGTTAAAAAACACTTTCACATCGGTTTGTTAAATATGAAGCTACAGCCAGCAGGTGGTTAGCTTAGCTTAGCATAAAGACTGGTAACAGGTGAAAACAGCTAGCCTAGCTCTATCCAAAGTTAACAAAATCAAACTACAAGCATCTCTCAAGCTCACTGATTAATTAGTTAAATCTTTATGTTTCTGTTTTTCCGTTTTCAGTGTATGTGCTATGCTAAGCTAACCAACTCCTGGCTGTAGTCAATGGGGGAGCATTGATCTCTCATCCAAAGCTTGACAAGAAAGTGAATAATAGTTTTTCCCAAAATTTCAAACTACTCTTTTAATCAAACTTCAGCCAAGCAAATGAAGAATATCCTCAAAATCAAATTAATTGTTTTAAAATAAGGTCTGTATTTCTTCAAGTCCTTTGACAAAAACACCATCCTTCACCTCTTGCTGCAGTGCGTCTTGCGGGATGCGTGGGGGCCCCTGGGGCGGATGGGAGACTTTGAGCATCAGGTAATCAATGAGCTGCTCTCTGGAAGGGTGTCGGGCCATGGGCGCCTGGCTCACCTGAGCACGAACAGAAGGGCCCATCTGACCGTTCATCAAAGGCACCTAGGAAACAAAAACACAGAGGTGAACAAAAGTTGTTTTTTAAATTCAACAACCACATTTTTCGCTCTGCCGCTAAACGCATGTGGTGAACCTACTTTTCTGTGGGGGTCCATGGTGTAGCTCTGCTGCACTTGAGGAAACACATCATCCTGAAGGGAAGAAAGTAATCATCAATAAGATTGTGCCCAAACCTCACTCAACTGAAACTCATTTACAGCAAGAGATAATAGACAGATAATTAGATACTGACACAAATATTTGTCATGTCCAGTAATGGCATTGAGCAGTGATGTGTTGCGGTGAAAGGGACACATCTGATTAGAATGAGATTAAACTGTGCTTAGTTTCTATTCAGACTCTAATCAGCATCTAATTCTGAACCTTAGCTTACAACACTCTCTCAGCACTTTTTTCCCCTCCTCTGCTGATTCTAATAACCACTTTCTAAATCCCTTAGACACACACCTCTAACCACTTACCTTTTGCAAACACAGTTTTCATCCCCACACACAAAGTGAGAGGATATAAAGTGATTCTGACGTGATTGAAAGTTAAAGTGAAGATGATGAATGAGCAAAACAAGGATTGAAAGTGCAGTTAAAAAGGAGAAGAACATCACGGTTGCTCAGATTCATTACAAACACAGGATGCGAGTGTGGCAGGGTGGAGGGATAACGCACACCGGGATGATTATGATGTTAGAGCACCTGGCAGGTTTAAAAAGGGGGTGTTTTGTACCATATATGATTTTACATTTTTGATTATGAGTCACTAGAACCACAAGTCTCCATTTGCACTATAACAAGACAGAAACATCTTTCTTGTTCATTACGCGAATAAGATGTGGTCATCTGACAATAGAGTCAGATTTCAGTTGTATAGGTCTGTCTTTCTGTAATTCCATCCTGGAGGTAGTAAAGCCACTACACAAATTGGATAATGGTACAAAAAACATTAGTAGGCCCCTTTTTAAGCAAGTCATACTGCATTACACGCAGAGGAACTACACAACAAACTAGAATTCATCAATTTGTCACTCAGAGAAGACAGTCACATGTACGTAGAAAAGGGTCTGTGGTTGTGAGAAATCAGGCGTTAGGAGAGAAAATGTACTTTCACTTGCCTATAAAAAAAAACAAGTGAAAGATTCTGAGGTCAGTGATCACTTCTCAACATCGAGGAGAGAAGGAAACAGACTTTTCTCATCTTCTAAAGGATGTGAAACAAGCAGGAGCTGGAAGCCCTGGCTAAGTATGAGCTGCAGGAGCTACTTCACAGTACTCACACAGAAGCCCAGTGCTCCGTAGGGCTGTCCGTCCCTGGCACTAAAGACCAGAGAACCTTGGCTGGCATGCATATCCCTACAGCTGCCGTAGTGAGACCAGCTCAGCGGAGCGTTATTGGAATTATAGGAGCGAGACAGCGCATTCTGAACAGAGGGACGACATGGAACAACCAGCACCAACCAACATGTCAGCCGTGGCCATGCAATCCAGCAAATGAGCGATGACATAAAAGACACAACAAAAAAGTTTACAGGATATACAGACAAACATGCAGTGAGGCATACTGTGCATACAGCTGGGTTAGTATGCTTCGGCAAACTTCTGACTTCATATTAAAGGGTTGATTCACATAAATGTCTGTAACGGTATCCAGCCATACAGGTTTGGTTTTATTTGCCCACGTTTTTTTGATTCACCCAAATGAAGTGAAAGGTTCAGGTAGCCGGCACGATTCCATTTTGGATCCGGTTAAAAGTCCCTTATCAAATCTGTCACTAACAATGTCTCTTAGAGGTCTCTGACACTACAGGTACCTGCAAAGACATAAACAAGTCACTGAACATGGTCAGACCATCTTTTTTTTTTTTTTTCACTGATAGATGTCTACTTTTTTTAACTGATAGATGTCCATTTTCCCCTCCAAACAAACTACCTTGAAAGATTTGATAAGGGATACAAAAGAATTCAGCGCCTTGAGCAGATTCTGAAGTGGATTCAGATTCGAGGCCACTGATGTACGGTAATGTGTACAATATGAAATGTTATCAAACCCCATCCCTACACCTTTAAAATGGAGGTGAAAGGAATTTTGTTTGTGGTGCTCACAACACTAAAACAATTGCATAAAATCCAACAGCAACATCCCTCCCAAAACACAGGTCCCTCTTATTCTGGATAAATCACACAGGGAGGTTTGCAGATTATTCAGATTAACAGGGACCTTGTTTCTAGAAAGACGCGTTGCTGTTCATTTTTTTTTTACTTTCTCAAAGCTGTGAGCGCCACAAACTAAATTCTTCTCAGCTCCATTGCATTGGGTTAGTAGCGGAAATCTCAGAGGCAGATACCTCAAAGTCTGGGCAAACAAAACCAAATCTGTATGCAGGGCTCTGTGCAAGTGACACGTCTTTTTGTAAATGGGTGAAACAACCCTTTAAAATGGGCCCATGAAAAGATTTACAGATATTTTCTTCTTATTCACATGATGTTGCAATAGTCTTTGGTACTAGCAAAGTAATTTAAGCTAATGTAATAGCGGCTCTATGGCAAGTTTAGGACTTTATATGAATATCATGTTTTGCTGCCATGCAAAGATGATTGTGTTCATACTGTTGGTCAAATACGTGTGATCTACACGTCATAGGGTTAACTTTACAAAACAAGCATCAATTCCACCCTGAAACGGTGTTTACTAACATTTACAGTAGTACTTTTTACCTTTTCCATTTTCTTGGCCTCGATGTGCCGCATCACCTGGTCTCTCCAGTCAACTGGCACCCTTCCTGCTCCAACTCCTCCTGACACCTGTCCAGGCCCATCCACCAGCGAGTGCTCAGACTTCACCCTGGTGTTGTGCCTCTTGCTGGGGCTGCTTTGCTGGTAGTTGAAATCGCTGACCGACATGGTCCTCTCTGGAAGCTCGTGGGGCTGCGGCCTGGCGCCGAGAGGCCTGGAAGCTCCGGGTACGTCGATGCTGTAAGTGCGAGCTGAGAGGGGCCTCTGCATGGCCTGGCTCATTGCCAGCGGCCCCCTGCCGAGGGTGTGAATGTCCCTGTAGGTCATGTATTCCCCGTCAGGCACCTGCATACGCCTCGGGTCACCCATGGAGGCTGTGGAGGCGGTGCTGCTTTGCCTCTGCAGAGTGCTGCTTCTAGCCTGGCCTCCAGTAGAATGAAGTCTCTCCTTAGTCCACATGTCCCCAGGGGATTTGGGAACCATGGGAGGCCCCCTCTGCTGGGGCTGTAGAGGGTAGGGAGGTGCTTGATTACGGTTGGAGTAGTTGGTGTTGGCAAGTGAGTGTGGTGGAGGAGGAGGAGGAAGGTAACCTTGGTGCTCTGGGGGCATGGGTGTCCTCTGGGACCAGAGGCCCTCTTTAGGCATGGCACTGCTTGTGTACTGTATGTTGTACTGAGGAGGAGGGATGCCCATGGCCATGCTGGAGGAGACTGCATATCTGCTGGTGCTGGCAGGGGGCTTAGAGGAGGAGAGCAGGTCTGAGGAAGATGCAGAGGAGCCGGGGTAGATCTGGAGAGTCTGGTCGTTGAGTAACTGACTGGCTGACTTGCTCCGGACTATGCTCTGGCCCTGAGCTCCTGGCCCGGCTCCTGCCATCCTCATCATTCCTGCTGCGTCATAGGGGTCATCATCCCCATCAAAAGAGTACAGCTTCAAGCCTCCTGTTTCTATGTTGCTGACACTGTGAGACTTCACCACCTGCTGGGGATGGCACCTTTTGTCTGGAGACAGTTCCTCTGTGCTGCGAGACAGAGACATGTCACTGCTGGCTGTCACGCCTGTCGAGGCCACATGCACAGCAGATGTCTCTACTGTCATTGCTTGGGTTTTGTTCCCAACACTATTGATGCAGTCACTGACCTGCTGGTTTCCATTCAGAAAATGCTCCATGTTGTCATTGCTAAAACCCTGCTTGCTGTCCAAGTCCTCCTGGGTTACTGAACCATTCTTGGTTGGGTTCCCCTCATCCAGCTGAACCATGTTGTCGGTTGGCAACTTGGACACGTTCATATTGATCTGGTCCCACTTGGTGTAGGTTTCACCCATGCCGTTGTTAAATCCCTTCTCAATGAAGGCCAGTCTGGCTTCCATAGACAGGTCGTAGTCACCCATTTTCTCTGGCGGAGTCTGCTGGGTTTTCAAAAGGGCCTGAAGGGATGTTTCGGAGCCATTTCCATTATGGAGGAGACGGGTGGTGTCTTTAGGCTGGTTCATATTCTCATCCTCTCGTCTAAAACAAAGAAGGAGGTACATCAGGTTTTCTAATAACGACACGACGAAGACTCTCCTTTGTATTCTATATATGTGAAAAATTGTACAAACCGGATTTTTGGTAAGAAGGGCATCTTTGCCTCTCTCTCAGGGGTGCACAGAGAGTTGTCCTGACTGCTGTCTGTAGTCAGAGACACCGAGTCAGACATGCGTGATGGCGACGAACAGTTACTGTTGTTCTGGTTGCTGTTGGCCACTGTGTCATCCAGCAAAGAGTCTGCATCATCTGTTTATCAGAAACATCCCTGTTAGTGTACTGCATCCAGACACAGTCACTTAAAATACTATATTTTAAATCACTCAAAACACAACTTTTACCTTTTTTGTCCTTACTTAAAGTCACTACTTTAGGCTGGTTGATGGAGATCTCAATAAGAGGGGGTCTCATCTCTGCCATTTTCATCTCCTCCTCTTCATCAGACAGCTCCTCGGAATCCTTAAGACAAAGACAAAAGTGTTCTTAAAGCTGCACTTTTCAGTTGAAACTTCATAATGTGCTTGTCGTCTTTCTTAAAATTGTGAGGACTAAACAATCGAGAGTACCTCCAGGGTGTCTTCATGGTTCATCATAGAGCCCCCTGATGATTTGATTGGGACTTTCTGAGAGCTGTAAGAGTCTGAAGTGTCTTTTGTTTCTGTTGCAGATGGGTTATGGGAAAATGTGTCTGTAGATACTTGGGAGTCCATGTCTGATGCTGTACCATTAGGATAGGGAGGCTCAATCACCTGCACAAAAACAGCACGGATGGTCAGTTATTTATTGAAAATGTTCCCTCACTTGCATGTAGAATATGCAGTTTGTTAAAGGGGAACTAAAGGGGGACCAATGTTTCTTTCCAAGTAAAATATCTCATTTAGCTGAAGCTGACCTTAACTCCCACGTCCTGCACTCCAATGTGGTTCCTCTCATTTGGTTTTGCACCTTTCCCCGACTCGTCACTTGACTCGTCCTCCTTCAGCCTGTGAGCCACAGATTGGGCTGTCTTCACCATGTTCTTCAGCTCGTCTGGGTATGGTGTAGGGTAGCGCTTCAGGTTTCCCTCCTGGAATAGCACAAATACCCACAAACTTACCATTAAAATCATCTGGTTGCAGTTTTAACAGAAGTGGGACTAGGAGAGGTGAAATGTCAGTTTGGAATGAGGTGCATTCAATATCATATACACATTCAAAAAGACACTTATTTTGCCTTTTTCAAAACAATTTCCTGAATCCATATTAATGATATTTTGGTTTGAACTATTTGCTTCAACAATAATTTCTTGAAATTGTTGTAGAAAATGGGACACGATGCACATTATTCATGAAAACTGCTACATCAAAGTGAAGGTTGTAGCCAAAATATTACTTGTGATCACAACAACGCCCTTGCAGTTTGGAAAACCACGTCCCCACAGTTATTTCTCTTTCCCACAGTTTTACACTCACCCTTGGGGGTGTTTCTCGCTCGTCCTTGTCCTCGTCACACTCAAAGGCCACCTGAGCTCGATGCTTGCGCTGCTCCTCCCAGAGAGCTGGATTAAAGCTCTCAGAATCGGAGTTGGGAATGTCTGAAATAAAATCAGAAACCAGGTGGAGGATGGGTTAGTTTTATTAAGACCTTTTAAGTCTCCCCCGTTGCGTTTTTGTAATTCTAACAAGTCTGACTTTGACCACAAGATGGCGCAAATACTACATGAGGCATGCCAATAAATTGAAGGATCTGTGGAGGAACGTGAAATGCAGGAGTTAACCCCTTAAACTCAAGCCAAAACAAACAAAGAATTATTGATACTTGGAATTGTTGTAATAAACCAACATAAAAACATTAAAGTACAATCAATTAACATACTTGCAGAATTTGCCACTAACTTCATCATGAATCAGTCTGTAAATCCTATGGCAGACAAAATGATTGCTAAACATTACTTTGCAGACAATATGCCAACACTTCAACGACTTTTATAACGACTAAGTCTTCAGCTCGCTCTCGGTCCTTTACTGTCACTCCTGTATGACTCCATGTTGGGAAGGGAGAAGCAAAGCCATGATAACTATGATAATGATGTCATGAAAGTGGTGCTTGTTGTCATGATGCTGCTGTCCTGAAACTGCAGTAGCATCTTGCATTAGTGATGTGCTCTCTGTCGTGTCTGTGAGTCTGACACTTGGCAAAACCAAGAATCAACAAATTTGACACTTTACTGAAAATATCGGTGTACAAATACATCACATCCTGGTTTTTTAAGAAGGTAATATCAGACTATATAATTTAAAGCTGTCATTCACACTTGAAGATGTAAATTTGCTTTGTGGTTTCCTGTGATAAAAAGCTCTTTACCCCCAATTTGGCGAGACACAGATGTATAGTGTTTAAAACAAGCTTGTTAACGTGCATCTACATTTTAATAAGAAGTTGACAGTTAAAAACAAGTACACAGGGGGCAGAAATAGCTGATGTTGGCACAGAATGAACTACACTAGCCGAGAATACGCCATATCAACAACTCTTGTTGTCTACAAGTTAACACACCATACCAGAGTGTGAATGCACAGTGGATAATATGAGTCACCTGGTGTGTGGCCACCATATCAACAAGTTGTAAAACTTGTAATAATTGCACTCAGGTCATGGCTTATTCCAGCTTCTCACGAAAACACGAGGAAACAGATAAAAATCCCCAGTAGATTAACTGTGGAAAATGGCATAAAGCAGATGGCTGGGCGATATCTAATAGAGGACAAAACCTACAGACAGTAACTTGTACTAGAGCATTTTCTGATGGTGCACCACATCACAGACATTGTTGCAAAAATCAAGCAGCTGACTCGCTACCATTTCCGTATTTCAAGCTTGGAGTCCTTGAACCACTAATTACTCTAAAGCTTAGATGCAACAGGGTCAGCACAAGCTGTCTGGTGCAAAATGAAACCAACCCAAACTAACAGATGCTTGACAAGACTAAGACGAGTGTTTCTTCTGCAGCTTAGGTCTCAGGTAACGAGGTCTCTCATAAAATATGAATACAGGAATCCTGGCAGGCCACCAATAAGACTGCTGCGATAAAGATGGTAAGTTGTAGTCATGGCAAGGCCTAAAAATTTTGACATCAAAATACATTTATTTACCTAACCCCTTGATGCCTGAATTTATTCACAATTATATAAACAAAATATTATGTGTGTTTCACATCAGTGTTTTATTCCTATAAGTTGTGCTCATATTAGTCATACAAGTAAAGTTATATGAATTGTCTGATTGCCTGGTAGTACAGATTGAGTAACAAGCTTAAATCTTTAATATGAGCCCCGCTGCTAAGAACTGAATGGTGAAAACAGGTCAGAAACATTTTCAGTTTGAACCAGATTCCATTTCTGTTTTATCATTATTGGTCTTGTTGAATGCAAAAGTACTCACAGTCCTCAGTCCTGGTTTGCTGGGGAAACATGTAGTTGGTCAGCATAATTTTGTGTGTCTCTGGATCCTCCTCCTTCTGGAGAGGGATCAAGGGCTTTGACTGTGGGAGACAAAAAAGTAGGTTTGAGTGTGCTATCTGCAATAAACAGTGTTTTGTCAACACACAGAGTGCTCAAAGAGTGGCCTGGTGTTCTCTGTGCCTCACTTTGGCATGGCAAGTGAACTGGGCTGCAACATCAGTACTTGATAATACCTAAATCCAGTCAACTGGAGAACACAAGTTGCACCAATTACAAAATGAATGTGGTTTCCCATAATTTCCCACAGTTCCTTCCAGCTGAGTCTCTTCCTCTAATCTTCTCCAAACCACCCACTGGCCACTTTGACTGAGACACTACTTAAGCACCTCTGGGTGCCTCTTCATGACAACCATTCCTTGATGAAGCTGGCGTAAGCGCCATCAATGTCCCCAAGGCCCCATCATCATTGTTGCACCTGCCGAACAGTATCCCCTGTGTCTCAGCACCACTGTGCCTGTTGTAAATCATATTTATATACACCTTTATAGTGTCACAAAGTGTCTTACAAGTCAATAAAGGCAAGGGAAATTACATTTTTGATACACAAAGACAACAAAGCCACATTGATTCTAGAAACAGTCTACACTGACAGACCTCATGTCTACAGGAATGCTGTTTTGAGAGCCTGGAGGCAAAAGTGTATTCACCCTTGGTTCATAGATCCCTGGTCATATGACATTGAAGTCCTGTCTTTATGGTTTCCTGTTAAGATTAGAGCCTGATTGATTAAATTGGCCAGGTTGATATATCAGGCAATATTGGCTCAATACAGATATATCGGCATCAGCGTTTATGTAGAAATTGAGATTCAGAAATGTCAAAGATATGTTTTAAAACAGTGTCACCATTCTATAGTTTGCCCACCAGAAAGGTGCCCTGTACATTTCTTGGTCACAATTGTTGAAAAAACAAATGTAAGGGAACCTTACCAAAAATGTTTATGGCTTCAAATCATTATCGGATTTTTTAAAAATTCTAAAATATCAATATCACTGCCCTTAAAAAAAAATCCTCTGTGTGCATAAAGGTAATCAGGCGACTGATTGTGGACAGAAGTGTAAATGAGAAGAAAATTCTTCAATTCTATTCATTTAATAGGCAGCTGACTTGAGGCCAGGACAGCTCTACATCAGTTATTCTACATCATTCTGCAATGACTGCAGTTTTCCAGTGACAATTTGTTCAGGCTTTTGCACAGAGACTCAAAATAGTCCAGCTAGGATGAGAAAAAGCATGAATAATTGATTTTAGAATGTGGTCAGAGTCAACAGACTGTAATTTAGAAATATTTACAAGGTTGGACAAAGTGAACACACCGAATCAATATACTCCTGCAGCGTCTTCGCCAACATTACTTTGCACACAGTTAAACTCCTCTGCTAAGCTTGATATGAGTAGTTCAAGAATTCCTTTTATATGATATAATTTCATACAAAGCTACACTGCTATGACAAAGAAGGACCAGAAGTCACTTTCTTACACTTGAGCTCAGCAGACTCAAACATTTCCACCTCTGATAGGCTTATCTTGTGTTCTGTCAAGGGCCACGTTAGCTAAGGCAGACGTCCAAACTTAAAGCAACACAACTTGTCTGGTTAACTTGATCTCTCTTCATCTGCTTTACTTCCGGCTAGTTGCTGCTGCCTGCTGTCTTCCTGTCATTCAGATCTGTGTCACACCACTTTTCAGGGTTAATAAAATGCTAGATTACTGTACTGTTGCCTTTAAACAAGTATTAATGTAAGGATAACTTTTCTGTCATTCATTAGGCTCCTTCTACAACTTAAAAATGTAGAGTTTACGATATCATCGAGTCTGGCCTGCATTTCCATTTGTCACGTATAGATCAAATGTCCTGGAAGTGGTTTACTAAATTTTGAATTTTGTTTTCTGTGAGAAACTTGGCCTTGCTGGATTCACTTACAGCCGTTTGTTGTGGCGAGTCATGTAACCCTGCTGCCATTGCAATCTCCATACGCATCACCGTCTGACTCAGTAGCACCTTTTGTGAAACCCTTACACTTATGATCGTTACATGATAAATGTAATCTTCAGTAATCTTACCTGGTTTTCAGACAGCCACATTGCAGTCATTTGGTTCAGTTTAGTGAAACTGTAGGGAAGACTCCTTAACCTGTAGTGGAACAAAAACTACACTGGTACCAACAACCTTAAAGACTCAAAAACCTGATGCACCAAAAACATAACCTCCTTGGCAAAGATAAAAAAAAAAGGAGTTATGTTTCAGAGTTTTTGTGTGCTTGTCTAACAGTGACAATAACTATTAAGCTGCTGATTATTTTCCTGATTAATTAATTTCTCTACAAAATTCCAGTTTAAATCTTGCAGTGATGTCTTAAAAAATAGATTCAGTTTACAATAATAACAAACCAGAGAATGATTTTAAAATTACTTTCTACAATGCAATCATTCAAAGTAAACAAAACAAATTACATTTGTCCTTAAACTTTACCCTTATTATTCATGAATACTGTCAGTTTAGACTCACTTGTTGTTGCTGAGATTGATAACCTTGAGTTTCTGCATGTCACCCATTTCCTCAGGCAAAGACTCCAGTTTGTTGGAATGTAGGAACAGCACAGTTGCATTCTTCCATTTGCCCATCTGTGAGAGGAAGAAACCAATAACTTATAACCATGAGCCAACATGGCTAGCGGTTACAGATGAGCAGACTGGCTTGCCACACCATTTAACACATCTCCTCAAACACACATATACGCTCTACTCTAATGTGCGTACTCACCTCGGGGGGAAGCACGGTAAGGAAGTTGTGATCTGCAGCAAAGGTGCGGATGTTGACACACTGACCGATGGACGAGGGCAAGGCTTCGATCTCATTAAAACTACAGTCCAGCTCATCCAGCGATGTCAGTCTGATGCAAAGAGGAGAAACATGGGAGGACTTTAATCATGTGGTGTTATTACTGTATAAACAGCATATACTATGTGAAACAAGTTTTAATCTTGTCTGAAGAACTAAAGTGATTTAGTAGTGTACTTCCATGAAGCTGGGAGATTTGAAAGAGACAGGTTAAAAAAGAATTATTAAAATTAGAGGCCGAGAAATCCCGATCTAGTATGGGTCAAGTGCTAACAACCCTGGATCCTACAGTTCCCATAATGCAACTTAATAGCATCGTTTTATTAAACCCTTCCTGCCTGGTAAACGCCCAAATCTTTCCAATTCCAGCATGATATTGTGAAATGTTTTCTAGTATTTCTGTAATAAGGCTTTGCAAAAATTCCATATGGCTGTCCACTCATATCCAAACCACTTATTTGACAGTCTTACACTAACAGTGGAATAGACATTTAGCAGCTGGGGCTTTCTTCTGAATGAAAAATGCCTATGCACTCTGGGGATTCACACAAATGCAAAAAGAGTCGGACTCGCCGGAGAGCTACTGTGTTATTGAACCACCAAACTCCAAAACACAAGATTTGACCCCTCCCTGCTGAATATAAAACAGGGACAAACAACACTGTGCACCAACAGTGGACTGAATAAGATCAGTTACAGATGAAAGAAAAAATGTATCAGCTTGCTTAAAATACAATCCTTGCATGGGATTATGAGACAAAGCCTATGGTTTACATAGGCTTTGTCTCATAATCTGAAAGAGAAACATTAACCGGATAATTGACAGCGTTTGTTGTTTGGAAACAATGGATGAACTGTACAGCTGCAGTAGTTACTGTCAGTCAATGTAGATTTGTCTCTTTTCATGTATGTGGGAATGGATGGATAAAATAAAATTGGAGCCTAATTTTTGTGTTGGACCATGATGATTCAGATTAGGCGAAGGGTCAGGATGTGGCCCACTCACTACGGCCCCAGCAGCTGTTGACAGCTGGCTTTACCTTCTGCAGACAATGTCAGTCTGAAAATGGCTATGGCTGATTTAATCAGTAGTTCGTTGCATGGTCATCTGGCAAAAGATTACAAATGACCCCTCCACAATCAAGCAAACCACTTACGGAAATCAATATGGTAGACTCAGAACCATGACATTCAATTATTGTTATTCATACTTCATAATCATCGCCTTTATCCAGTTACTCAATATCATCAGCATTAGACCAAAACAAATGAAGCATCAGAACACATTATGTTTAATGGGAATATCTGATTTATCCAGACAGACCTTTTATGCGATCCGGGGATGGCAGATGTAAACGGCATAATAATCCACTGATCAAGGTTTTATTCTGCCAATATTAAAGCTATTGCGGTTACGCTTACCCTCCAACTGAGTCTGGCAAGTATATCAGCTGGTTCTCATCCACTTTCAGTGCAGTAAGTTTCTTTAGTGAGCCTATAGTAAGAGGAAGAAAAAGAGGGAGAGAATTAGAGCGATGCATACAACAGCTCAGGGCAGTTATTGATTATAACTTGCTGTTGCACCACAAAGAGGACTATCCATTACAGCAGTTAATTGGATTATCTCATTCCGTCGTCAATACTATAATCAGTTTAGTAGCAATCAACCTCGACTCTACGGCTGGAGTCTTGTCAGTTTGGTTAGTTGACAGATTTGACACAAATGTGATTTAGGTTTGATTGACTCATTCCCAATATCCATTCATCCATGAAAGCAAAAGCTAAACATGAAAAAAATGACTCCACAGTACCGTTCAAGGAAGACTGTTATGAGATGTAATGATATACATATTTCCATGTGTTTTATAACCATACTTCTATATTTAACTCAACATCTTGTGGCACTACTGCACTGTGGACACCTATGAATTAAATACGTACAAAACAACACAGGAATGGCTCCAGGAATGAGAAATACATTGGCGATAGCCAAAATAGATTTGAGGTGTTTAATAATGGATTTTCTTCAAATAAAACATCTGCATGCGCTGTAATCTTTACCGATGGAGCCTGGCAGCTGTGTGAGGGCATTGTTGGAGAGCAGAAGGTCCTGCAGACTCTCACAGCCACAGATTTGCTCATCTACCATCTCCAGATTGTTCTTGGACACATCCAGGTATACCAGCTGTTTTAGCATCCCAAGCATCTGGATACATAAAGGGAGACACAATAAATACACAGTATTCACACTGAATTGTCATTACCCAAAGATTAGGCAGTTGTGTTGGTTGAATACAGAAGCAGTGGATTAAAACAATCCCTAAAACATCCTCGGCAGTAAGGTAAAGTAAATTAATTACGTTCAAGGAAAATAATGAATTCACAGCTGCAGATGTTTGTAATTATTATTGGGACATCTGCAAACCCAAAAGGCTGCATTGTTTTCTGTAAAACTGTCTAATTGTGTTCACCCAGCAAGAGGGTCTTTCCTACACAGCAGCTCCTTCGCTGCAGGTTTTTCGAGGGCTTAAAGTCTGATGCAAACTGACTATGGTTCATTTTGATGAAGATTTGAGCGGACACATAGATTGAAAATCAAGGGAAATAATCTCAGGTTGTTTTTTTGGGGTGCAGCAGCCTTTGGAAGGGTGTATAGGATTGACTATAAATTATACCCCAGGTAAAAACGTCAGTCTGTTCCCATCTATCCACAGCTCCTTGATTCCAGTCAGCTGCTCCAACACCTCAGGCTGTGGATGTAAAGAGGAGAAAGGAGGTTAAGTGATAGGGATGTGTGTGTGTGTGTGTGTGTGTGTGTGTGTGTGACTGGATGAAGAGCTTAACTCATAAACAAGCTAAAAAAAAAAAATAAGACCGGTTATTCATTCCACTCTGATTGTCATGTATTAATTTAAGCAATCTTCCAGTGAAAACAAATGAGCACATAAAAAACAGCGCTTCCATTTAAATAAAGGAATGAGAAGGGAAGAGATTAAGGAAGCTCACTACAAGAAAGGTAGAAAGCCCTGGGCATCGACAGGCCGACTGACAGATACTCACCACTTCAGTGAACTCATTACTCCCCAGGTCCAGCCTCTCCAACTGTGTGAGCTTCTGCATGCTTCTGTAGACACACAGGACAGACAGGGAGGGAGATTTTAACATCAACGGGAAAATCAGCCAGGATTATAAGCAATGTGGGTCATGTGCTTGAAAAAGGAAGCCAAAAGAAGAAAAAAATTAAATGTCAATTTTCATGTTATGTTTTGGAAAGCATACATGCTCTGCCTTTGCTTCTTTCGCTGAATAATTTTATGAGAAAATAAATACCTTTTACAGCTCAGGCGTGACAGAAATATGCTTTAAATAATGGAAAATGTGACGTATGCTAGCCCTAAGCCTCGCTTGCAGAGTTTTCTCTCCACATTCAGGTCACAGTCTTACATTCTCTGCTACACTGTAAACACTATTCAACTGCTTACAATGTTTACTGTATTTAGCTTATTACCAGTGACACACACTGTGGACATGACATTTATTATCAAGGGTTATTTCACATTCTTAGCAGCAAAACAGATATCACTCTTTCCATTCCTCAAAAGCTACTGACAAGATGCTTTTGAGGGCATTTAACCCTAAATGGCAGCAGCAAATAGTAGCAGAACATACACAACTTAGTTTAAACGGACGTCAGACAGACAAACAATGTCAAAGTCTCAAAAATTAGAGTTAAAGATTAAAATAGAGTAAAGTAAAATACATATTTGTATGGTTTGTGTTCTTGATTGATGGCAATTCCTCTGAACTATTTATAAAACACACTTGGGTCAAGAGTTTAAATTGTATAATTGAAGAATTGGGATAAACAAATCAACTTTAGGCCAGATAAGGACTCAAACGAGTTTCAAATCAGAAATTTTCTTAAGCGTGAATCATAAGTTCAACAAAATGATTCTAGATACGAAATGAAAGCAAGACACCATGAGTGGAGATGAAATGGAGATGCACCAAGTTCTGTTTGGGAACAGATATGATGATCCTTTACCAGCAGGGATGAACTGTGTTTTCTTAAAACACGAGTGAGATTCAGCACAGGAATGGAAAGCAGAGGCCCACCAACGGTACTGTGTAGTGTTGTTTTTAGGGGCTCCTCGTAAAATGAGAATGTAAGACATACGGCACAAATCATAAATATGATTTAAACCATTAGTGATTTTTATTTTAGTACTTGCTGCACTATGAAAACGTTAATCATGTTGATGTACTTGAGCATTAGCCAGTGTGACATTCTTACCTCAAAGTTGGCAAGAACACCAGAGACCCCCATGTGAGCTGAAAGGGTAAGCATGAGCTGTGCTGGCTCATCTAGAAAGCGAGTTCACCGGTGATTTAAAAAAAAAAAAAAAAACACACGTGCACACACACACTATGGCTCATGACCCCAAGTTGTGAGGAACACAGCATCCTTCTTAAAAATACAGAGAAACATTTGGTTTATGCATGTGCTTGGTGTGTGTCTACACTAAGAGAAAAGAGGCTCCACTTTCTATGTGGAAGCCCTGAAAAGACTTCTACTGCGCCCCCTTTTGTGCACGCACACATTTGTTTACATCTCGGAAATGCTAGTGTGTTGCTCTGGCAACGTTCCCGATCATTAGTCCTTTTCTTTGTCAGGGCTCCAGCCTTTAACAGGTCTGCCCACTGTCACATAAACACAGCCAGAAGAGAGGATCCGCTCTGAGCTGCAGCACTGCACTTTATACACCGGCTGGCCCGTCAGTTAGTCCGTGAAGAAAGGGGAAAGTGAGTGAGATAACAAAAGACACTCCGCCAGAGGGAGGAAATGATAGAAAAGGCAAATAGGGAAATACAGTTTTGCTGGGAAAATGGGAAGGACATAAAATGGAATGATACGGCAAGTGAAGCATGAGAGAAGACCGAAAGAGAAAGTAACTTCCCCGCCAGAATCCTCTAGAGCTTTCACAAATATTCGTGGGACGTTTAGTCTCACAGTGGCGCTGTAACCTGTAACCTTCTCAAATGGTGAAATAAACCTTACCACTGTCTCAGAAGGGGATTATAAAACCTGCCACAGCAAGCAGCCAAGCAAAGGGGGCTCTTATGTAACACCGTGGAAATTAATGCTACAGTTAGAGAGGTATGGGGAGTGAATCTACGGTAAAAAAAAAAAAACAAGAGGATGGAGGACACAGCAGAGGCATTGCAGTGATTGTGAGAGGAAGAAGACTGAGGAACTAATGGTAAAACCTCTTGAGTGCATCTTTAATTTGTAAATAAAATTAACACTGTATATTAAATGTTTGGAAAACATGAAGTACAAAACCACTTACTTTGGCAACATCTTTAACTGGTTTTCTCTCAGCTCCAAGATCTGTAGTTTAGTTAACCTGCAAACAAGTAGAAAGCCAATGTCATAATCGTTAAGTACTACAACAGCCCTTGATATTTAAATGACACGGTCTTAAAGTGCTCATTTTTAGGTTCATAATTGTATTTAGAGGTTATATCAGAATAGGTTTAATTTTCAAAAAACACCATATTTTTGTTGTACTGCACATAGCTGCAGCTCCTCTTTTCACCCTGTGTGTTGAGCTCTCTGTTTTAGCTACAGAGTGAGGCATAGACTTCTGTTACATCTTTGTTGGGAGTCGCACATGCGCAGTACCTAGGTAAGGACTACTAGCTAGTCAGAAGCAGAGCTAGCAGCATTCCTGAAGCCTCAGAAACCATTTCATCCTGATCTAATCCGGAGAACACACTGACCTGCCGAAGCTGGCTGGTAAGAACTCCAGGAAGGCATCATTCAGGTAGAGCTGCGTCAGACTCAGGAGCTGGGTGAAACCATCTGGGAGCCTGAAAACACACACAGGAACATGAATCATATCACTCAGACACAGCTACTGCAATGCCAGAATAGTTAACAACATTAAACCAAAATGGAGTTAATCAATGGTGAAAAGCCATTATACGAGGGTGGGCAGTACTCACTTGGATATGGGATTCACACTGGCTTCTACAATAGCTAGGACTTTGCAATTCTTGATGTTTTCCGGAAACTCCTGGATACCTAGAGATAAATAGCAAACAGCAAAATCAATAAATATCATTAGGAGGTTTTAAGGTACGACAACCATCAATTCAACATCTGCATGTTGTATCTCAACCGTTTTATTACCACTGACACAAAACAAATGACCCCTGTAAAAACCAAAAAGATGATCGATGATGCAGCTCGTGTTTAGTAGGAGAAGCTTTGGGAATGTTAAACACAGGTGGATTTTGAGCACTCCGTGGATTGTGAGTACAAGCAGGAAGGCTCTCTGCCTGAATGGTAGGCGCTCCAGATACATTAAAAGTGGCTCTGCACCTTTCCTCTCTAAACAACCACAGAGACGAGCGCTCGAGGTGACATAATGAAAGAGCGGGAAAGGAAGAAGAAGGAAAAAAAAAAAAAAAAAAAAAAAAAAAAAAGACCAGTGCGCGATAGTCTGCAAGGTCTCACGAAACATCCACAATGTGTTCAACTGCGAGAAAGGGAACGTGACCAAGTCTAAAGGTTTATTTCAACCCACTTTGTTTTGTGTCCAAAACACTTAGCACAGAGTGCTTGGTGAAGAAGGATAAGCTACGTTTAATGTCAACACGGCACATGCAGCTCTGGTTCGTGAAAACACCACCACATCCTTCACCATGTGTTTAATCTAAGCTGTCTCTGCACTCATTCATTTATATGAGAACTACCTTTTTAACCTTGCTCTGTCCACTAAAGGGTTTTGCTGAGCATGCATATTCCTTTTCTGCTCTGCTTAGCTTCAAGGTTATATAGTGATGATGATGATCAACCATCTTATGCAGTAACCTGCAGTGTTACCACGTTCTTTCAGCTCACAGAGCCTAACATTGTTACAGTGACAGTGATGTTAATGCTAAAATACTGACAACCTGTTTGAAGCAAAACCCTCTGTGATGAATATGCAACAGGATGTTATGAAAATACTGACATTTTTAAAATAGCACAATCACCTGATTGATTCTATGTGCAGCTGGGCTTGAATACAGAACTGTCAAGCCTTCAGATAGTTTAGTTTGCAGCTGTTTCTTTCTAAATGTCAGACTAGAACATTGACAGTGGAAGGTTTTTTTATCAAACAGGCAAAATTAAAAAGGACTTCTAGTATAAAGCTCTCCCTCATAATCAACAGTGTCAATGTTTATCTTCAAAGAGGTAAATGTCACACTTTGACAAATGTTTGTTACTTCCCACTCTATGAGACCACAGACGAGACACTTTGAGTTGAGCACCTTGTACAGATACTTTCAGTTTCTGTGAGAACTAGCTCTAAGGAGCTCCATCCAGCATTGTTTTGTCCATACTACTCTGCCCTATGAAGACAAGCGTAATATATTGCAGGTCTTGGCTTGTCCAACTCCTTTATCAATCACCTTAGGCGATTGATAAAGGAATTTGATGCGCAACTTAAAACCTGTTAGGTCCTAAGGGGTTTTAAGTTATGCATTCTTGTGAGATAATGTGGTAAAATAAACCTACAGTGGCATTTCATATCAGAATATCTTTGAAGCAATCTAAACACGGTGTCATTCATGCAACTCTTTCATGGAAATGTCATTTTGTTTATTCTTTCACTGACTGATGTCAGTTGCAGTCACGACAACACAAGGACAACTAGGACACTTACCATTTGAACTTCACAGGGAACTGAGCCAGTGGCTGTGGTCAGTTATCAGGTTTTAGCAACTTGATCTAATGCCGCAGTTTTCCATGGCTCAGTCAAAAATACTTCTAACCTAAAGACATACAGTAAAATATGTGGTCATTTTGCTTACTGTTTTTGCTGACATCAAGCTCCCTAAGATTGATGAGGTTTGCGATCGCTGTTGGCAACACTGTTAGGTCATTATCTGGCATGCTCAGTCGGTGGAGTAACTGGCAATTAAACAGTTGCTGGTGGAGAGAGAAAAGAGATAACACCGTTCTTATTATCAAAAAGCACATGGTTGAAGACGAAAACACAGAATAGTAGATGTTTAAATGTCCCGATTGTCTCAAAAGTTCAACTGAGTCATTCAAAGGCTTTTCTGTCTTAATGAATATCAATGTTGTAAACAGTGCACAATGCAAGCTTTTCATAAGAGATAAACTAGTTAGGCATACAGCAAGTCAATATTTAGTGGCCTCATAAGTAATGATATCATGTAGTTCAAAGGTTTTATAAGTTGTAGATGGCGTACATAGGGAAATATAAAGCTTCTATACATCAGTGTGTGTGCCTTACTTTAGGCAGTTCCTCGATCTGGTTGGCATCGAGGTAGAGTTCCTGCAGGGTCTTCTCAAAGCTAAAGATCTCCTTAGGAACAGTCTCCAGGCTGCAGTGGGAGTAGTCCAGCGATGTTACCGCCTCCTCCTCACCCCGCAAGCAGCGGCACGGCACCAGGCGAACAAACAAGCTCCGCTTGGACATCCTCAGGCACTAGAGAGGGAAAACAGAGAGATATGTAAAGGGGGTAGAGCATCAGGAGTTGAGTGGTCCGCATATGTCTAGAGCTACTTTCACACTTCAGATTTAAGTGTGCAGATTCTGATTTATTTTTTTTTTTTTTTAAATCCCTTCTACGTTACACATGTAATGTTTTTAGTGCAGTATAAAAGTAATACACACACTGGTTTTGATATCTGATCAGTGCATCTGAACCATGACCAGCAGATTTAATTCTCAGAACTTGTATGTTGTTTTTTGTATTGCTTCCACAGTGCAGACCATTGTCAGCAGCCTGTGTCTAAAAATATGTGGAGAATAATGACTCAAGCTTTGATGAGGAAGAAATTACATCACAAATGCCAAATTTTTACCGATAACGAATGCAGGAGCAGGCCGTAACAGAATGTGGCAGCAGAGTCAACAACAACAACAAAAGCCACAAGGAGGCATAAAACGCTCTTCAATAAAGTGGCCACGCAACACGTTTTTTACAGTTAACTTGACGTACTCTCTATTCTGTTTAATAACTGAGCAGCCACCCATTTGAGAGCAACAAGGTAGTTTCAGGATGGAGAGTTAAAGTGATACATGTTATATATCACCTAGTGTAACCTTCAGACCCAAATACTTGAAAAGGGGATCTGATCAAACAGCCATTACTTTGGTGTGAACGCATCCCCAAAAACCTCAGGTCCTTCTTTAAAAAAGGAAACTTTGCAATTTGTCAACCTGTGTCTTAGTCTTATATTTTTGACTATTATGACTATTTGTCATTTATTTATAAAATTTTACATACCCTACAACAAACACTATCCAGCCTTTGTAAACCATTATATGGGACTACTTTCTGCGATTTCTGTTTGGAAACCTAAAAAGACCCAGAAAGTTTTGGAAAACTCATGGAAGTTTTTTCTTTTTTTTCACAACTATACTGTAGGAGGCTTGTGCTACTGGCTTTTGTTCTTGCCGAAGTCTGCGTCTCCCCTAAATCTCTATAATGGAGGAGTTTAGTATGCTGTCAATGGAGGAGTTAAGTAAACTGTCATAATGGGCAAAATTAAGTGAATAATACCAAGGTTTACAGTTTGCCTTTAACATTACTGTTTTATTAAACGTTTCAATGGTCTTATTTTTGGGGAATCAGGGAGCGGTTCCACAAAAGCAGAATTTAAAAATCCAGGATAACTGATAAAGCGAGGCTTGACCTAGTCTAATCCGTGCATCCTGGCTTGGTGCGTTTTACGATGGCCGAGCCAGGCTGAGGAGGAGTGACTAGGTCGAGCCAGACTGAAGTAATTCGGATAGATGCGCGTTTACAGCTTTCCTTAACAGACGGCGAGTTGATCATAGAGTTACTGATGCTAAAATGGAGAGTACGCATTGTACATATACTTTACACCGAGTGAGTGAGCAGCAGCTTCCTATGGAAGTTTGTTGAAGTGAAACACATTATTTGTAAGAAACACAGCCGCTGTAGTGAAACAGCGAGAGAAAGTGTTGCAAACAATCGCGGATCGACTGAATGTGTACAGTAAGTAGCCTAAAAATAGACATTATGTAACCACGACTAATCATTTGCACACATTAACAGTTGTATATTTTGCCTTAAAAGTGAGCAGAATGGTTTCAGTTAAGAGCAGTGGTTCGTAAATGTAAATTTTTAGACTTTCATTCAGTCCGTTCGGTATTGTCTGCCACGCAATTTCTCGCGGTTTTATTGTAGTGGCCGAGTTGGCTTCTTCACATATATGCTTTGCTTCCTCATATATATGGACATAGAAAAGAAAGACGCTGAAGAAATTGGACTCTAAAATCTAGAAACTATGAAGATAATTAAGTGATAAACTCAATGCACACTGTAAACATGACCGTAACAAGAGTATTCATCAGGTATTCTTCCCCCAGCAAAATATAAGGTCAAAAACCACTGGGGTGTCCTCTCCCTGTTTCATGAATGTACAGTAGCCTACACTATACAGTGAACTAAGACTATAATTTAAGAGGATTGTAAAAAAAAATTCTAGGTTTTTGTAATTGTACAATCCTCTCAAATTATAGTTCCAGTTCACTGGACAGAACACACATTGTGTGCCATTTTATGGCAAATAAAATGCACATGGAAGAGTAACATACATGACCCTTTATTGTTGAAGAAATAAATCATCTTAAAAGACGTATTTGTCTCTGACCAGTCTTCCATTGTTAGAACCATTATAGAAACACGTGTATAGGACTTTATATAGGCCTACTGCCCTTCATCACTGACTTCATTTGAAACACATTTGCAAGTTTATCAGCTTTTTTTTTTTAAATTATCTCAACAACTGCTGTAGCCTAATATATTCTCCAAACTTCTAACAATATAAACAGCAGTCTTCATACAGCAATATAACAGCACCAATGAATATTTTTTTTTAAATAATGGTCACAATGTTAAAATAACAGTATTTAACTGAACAGCAATATGTAGGCCTACCTATTTTAATGCAGGCTGATAACAATAAGGTAAAACCACTGCTGAGTGAACAGAAAAGGCTCCAGGATTAATTCATCCTGACTGTTAGCCTGGTCAGGAGCAGGCTAGCTGCACAGAATAAATCTCTATGGTAATTTATGTGCCTTTGCTTTCGTGAAACCGATTCAAGGCTTAAGTCATCCAGGATAACTGGGAAATCCTGGCTTAATCTTTCTATCTAGGTTTTGTGAAATAGCCCCGAGGTCTAAAAGGAGACCACAGTGAGCCAACGCTTTCCAACATTATCAGTAGATGTATAATAGCTCTTCAGCGCAGAGGCACTTCTGTAGAAGGACCTTCCAAAACAGCCGTGGGTTGCATCGTGCACACAAAATCATATTATTATTATTATTATTATTATTATTATTATTATTATAATAATTGTGCTGTCAACGGGTTCTCAGATTTGCATATAGATTACAGCTGACAACCATTCAGTGAATGAGTGCTTGACACAATTGATTACACATATGAATTGTACTTCCTATTTTAAAAGTTTCACAAAAAAGAAATAATGTCACAGAGAAGCCAGACATGTTGTAAATAGCTTCCCATTACCGTTTTTCTTGTGGGAAGACTTTTCATAGAAAGGCAAAACGAGAAGCTGTTCGTTATTGTGGCTACGCTGTATCCTCATTTGGGTTGAAGCAGAGGATAAAAATGCAAAAAGAAGTAGGCCATGTCATTTTGGAAATCCCTGTCCTGACTAGTTTCATCCAAAACTCCCCCTACCGCAAAATAAAGCCATCTATAAAAGCCAGAAAATCTTTTCAGCTTTCAATCTGGTTGGGGGTTTAAGGGATGGATGGGAGGAGAGTTGTAAACCTGTCCTTTAACTTGCTACAGGGATGTATGTATCATTTTTAGAACTCGAGGTCAACATGGACGCCTTTTTACCGAGTACAGTACACTATGGAATGTGTTCTGGTCAACAGAGGCTTTGTTCCTCGGAGCATGTGGAGAATGTGACTTTTCCTCCCACTTGTCTTAATCTGAGCACCACAACAGCACATAATCTCTGAGCCCTTCACTCACTGTGTATCCTGAATCACTAAATTGTGATAGCCTTGACCTACACTGTTAGTGCAGACTATGTGTTGGGTGCGTGCCCACTTTTGGGTTAGTGGTTGCTAAAAGGATCTATGCAAGCCAATAGATTATCTGAAATTTGGTTAACTGAATACAACCCATTGTCTTTGTTACCAAATGTACATGTTTTTGCATGTGTGCACAGAGATGCCTTTATGGACAGTGCAAAGTAGGTGTGACTATTTTTGGGGCTACTCAAAATATGACCTAATAGCCAGCCACGTCATTAGTCATATTAAAAAAAAAAAATAAAAATAAAAGATCAAAAGAGATATACACTCAATAGGTTTCCAAATGAAACTTTCAAATGTGTCCAAAGCTGACTGGTCAGCCACCCCTCTAACTCCAACTCAATAAAAAAAATGGGTGCATGTGTGCACACGCCCACACTCACATGAGGTATGCACAACCAAGAGGCTGTCAGCCTCCCACACACTTTTTGCTATAGCAGCAGGCAGCTCATGTATAAATACTCCAAGTAATCTGGTCGATCACCAGAGGGGATAACCGAGGGTTTGGCTCCATTCACCCCAAGTAACAAGCACTGAGCATATGGATGACGCATGCTATTCAGAGTGGGAGGAGAGGGAGAAAAGGGGAGTGTGATATAGGATAACAGAGAAAGGGGGGAAGGTGTAGGTTATTGTGAGTTATGCAAGAGAAGAAGCAAGCGCAGATAAAGTGTCATGAGAAAAGTTCTGGGAGAGATATAAAGCAGCAAGAGCAAATCAAGAAAGAGGAGACTAGATGTGGTGAACATGATGAAGATGGTAGAAGAATTTATTTACTCTCACAAGAATGGGACCTAATAATGTGAAATGACCAGAAAATATAAAAGTTGGCTATTACAGAACAAGACTCACAGTCTAAAGCCACACTGGTACCTCTGCGAGGCTGTACTTAGGTGTAGGGTTGCTTTGAGTTAAATGCTAACATAATCATGCTCACAATGACAATGCTAACATGCTTACTTATTACTTTTAGCATTTTAGTTTATCATGATATATTTGCAGTTAGCACTAAACATAAAGTGCAGCTGAGACTGATGGAAAGGCATTTGGCCATAAACCAGTATTGGTAGTATTGTAGTATACTGTAGGTTGCTAGGTTTTGTAACTAAAAAGGATAGCATACATCTGGTGAAAAATAATATTATTCTTATTGTCAGCAAATCCTATGCAAAGACCTAAACTCACAATGAATTGTTCTTACTAACAAGTATCAAAAATCTGAGTCTGAGGTTGTCAAAATCTGAGGTCATTAGTGTGTGCCATAGAGTTCAACTGTTAAAACTATTAAAAATACATCTATGAGCCACACCGTTGCTTTGGGTGACACATCCTCATTACCATGAACATGGCCGTACTGTAGTTATTTTGAGTACACCATGCTAAAAACTACAGTAAACATAATTTATTAACATAAATTAACTGTTTTTAAAGATTGATGTCTTCAGTAGAAACAAATGGGCTTGGGGCTGAGAGCCACAGACAGGGCAGGGAAGTCAGAAAGTATTGAGAGAGGAGCTAAAACATTGTTGGTTTTGGTCAATTTGTGGGGCTTTATTGAAAATAACAAAACACAGAAGAAGATCGCCATGCCAGCCTTATTATAACTATGTTGCACAATGTCATCAACATGCCAAGTAAAATAACTGGTATAGAAGTAGACTTTGAATGATAACCCTGTGAGTCAATCCTTGCCAATTTGGAACTACAGACCTCCAAATTAAACAAACACTCTTCACAGAAGGAAGTTCAGCTGCTCCAATTAGGTCAGAGATTTGTCATAACCGACATACAAATCAACAGATACATATAGAAAGATTATTTTTTAAACCATGCATAAACACCTGTTAAAATTTGCATAATGCTAAACACACTGTTGATGTAAGATGATTCCATAAACTGCTGGTGGAGTGAAGCACAGCACCAGTGTTAAACATCAATCACCTACCTACCTAATGCCAGTTTTGGTTACGGTTTCTGTACCCTTTTCTTTTGTGCCAGGAAAATGTTTTTACTTTACTTGTAGGGAAACTTTCTTAGAGAATAAAGAGAAAGTGAAATGGGCTGGATAACTGCTTCACTGCTCGGCTGTCTGTCTTGCTGATCTGCAAGGCAGCACACTAATGAGACCAGCACTGCCTTCAACATAGATAGGCTTATCCACTGACCTACATGTTATCGGAATGATGACTGCATACATTCACCCAGCTTTAGTCCATCAAGAGCATTTGACTTTTGGACTAAAAAAGTTCAAGACATGCAATAGACAGACATGTTAAGCTCTTGGCTGAGATTTTCTTTCTTAGCCTACTTATTTAAGCAGCACATTTACTCAAATCAGTTTGCTAGTAACAGCTTGGCCTGATAGCCGTGAAATTGTTAAAGGCCTAAAAAAACACCAGCATTTATTCAGAAATTTCTAGATGTGTGGGCATGTGTGAATGGTGGACATGTGACTCAGCAACCTGACAATGATCAATGAGGCTTCCTCTGTGCAACACTGAATGAAATAGTCCAGAGGGCATGCCAGTCACAGATTCCCACTTTATTCTCCCAGTCAGAGCCAGGAAACCACTTCCCTGTCACAACCTTTCTCCCTGTATATTAAGTGCCTCCTGGGTCAGTGCTGTTGCTATGGAGACTAGGTCAAGGGTAGGATCGGCTCTCCTCCGACCCCCGAAATCATGCACAACACACACAGCTGAACTTGCTCAACTGCTTATGTAGAAAAGTATTGACTGATAAAATACAGAAGGAGCTGTAAAAAGGGCTCAACAACAGGTGGTCCTGTGGTCAAAGTGAGAGATATGTTATTTAAAGTAAACTCTGAAAGAGACAGACGGAGACTGAGATGTCTGTGTGTGTTTCCCAAAGGTCACTGAGAGCTTCCACAGTGGCCAACAAGCACTCACTGGCCTACTTCAGTTTACCCAGTACAATGTGTTGGGAACAAATTAGTAGTTTCTAAAGTGTCTCTGCTTCAAAAACACAAATTCCACTTTATGTCTAGTCTACCTCGTTGGGTTATTCAAAGCCCATGAGCAGCCAGTAGAGCTGTGTAAAGACATGAAATAGACAAGGTAAAAGGTAAAAAGGTGCTAAAGGGTGCATGTGTTCAACATAGCCCAGTAGGATTTGAAACCTTGTTGTGTCTGTGCGCGCATGCATGTATGTATGTATGTATGTATGTATGTATGTATGTATGTATGTATGTATGTATGTATGTATGTATGTATGTATGTATGTGTATGTGTGTGTGTGTGTGTGTGTGTGTGTGTGTGAAGGGTTAAGCGGAAACGAAAGTGCAGCATTTGACAGTAGCAAGCAGCTTGTGTTATTTATAGCAAATAGTACTCGTCTGGTTGATATGGCAGAATGTGATTAGTACGGGCTAGCTCTCGCCTTATGAAAGGAGCTTTTCATCCAGATTGCAGTGGACTGTTACAGGATTGCTGGGCCACAGCTGAAATTTTATATTAGAGATTATGGCAACAAAAACAATGCTGGAAAAAAAAAAAACTAACAGCCTGCTGAGCCTGTTGGATACACTTGAATTGCCTCGGTCTGTAAAGGAAGAGGAAAGAAAAAGTCACTTCCTCAATGCAGGGCGGAGCGCCAGCGGGCTATAGGCTTTTTCTCTCAGCCTTCCTATAATGCAGCTTTAACTCTTTTCAAATGGGATCATGTCCTTAACCACGGAGATCGTCTTTGTTAATCACCGACACTTCAAAACTTAGTGCAGAAAGAAAAGTTTGATTCCTCTGTGCATTCAAGCAGGATTCACACAATAATCATTTTCTGGGTTAATACATAATATTAGAAATGTCAAGTTACACAATCTTTAGGCAGCATATTTTACAACAACTCTTTCACCATGAGTGCACCACAGAATAAGATATCACACTGCTGTGAAATGCAACTTCAGGTTTGCAAACAAAACTCTATCTTTATAGGGTTTCCATTTACAGTAATCTTAGACTGCAAGTGAGATTTGTTAAATTTTTAAAAGTACACTTGTGCATGCTGGCACAAGAGTGCAGAATGAATAAGCACTTGGCAGATTTTACACAGGAGACATACAGTAGATGTTGACTAACAGTGCAGTCCTATATCCCATTGAGATGTTCCTAGTCAACAGGTTATATAACACACAGAAAAAAGAAAAAAAAACTTCAACAACCTCCAAAAAAAAACTATTTTCAATTTCAAATTACATTATCCCTAAACTGTTGCTACTCAAGTCATTTTTAACGAAATGTTGAAAAATGTGTGTAGTGGTGGAAGGGTGGGATCATCTCTATACTAAAGAGCAGTGTAAAACATAGTCCCGAGTGAGGTCTTTCCTCTGGGCGCCTCATTAATAGCACAACAGGAGAACTGCTGCTTCTCAATAATGCAGCGGTAAATTGAGTTAAGAGGACAACAGTTCAACAACTGACTAAGACACACACAGCCATGTCTCCATGTTCCATACTCTTTAAACCTTGCAGTCCCAAACACAGCTTAGACACATATCCCTGCCTTCTTTCTTATTTAACCACTGCTGGCGGATAACATGCTGGCATTTTGCTAGCTGAAATATCAGTAGAGCTTGATAATTAAACATAGGAAGCAACCTATGGATAGAAAAACTCAGCAACAGAAAACGACGTCTGGAATTACAGTTGAAAGACAACAGCATTGTCAGTATCTGTAGCAGGAGTATGCAGCTTAGTGGAACCTGAAGATCCAGTTTTGCTCTCCCTCTGGTTTTGGTTCTCACCACTGTTCTTAAGTCTCAGTGGTCTTGCGTGACTCTAGAAAACAAAACCATGATTGTTTTCTTTGAATTTGTGGTGAAATGAGGGTAAGTAATCCGATCTGTGACAAAGACAAAGTGCCCTTTTACAGCATCTTCCCAATTTTCTACTCTGAGCTGACGGCAGGCTTTGATAGACTGAACTCCTAACAACAAGACTTGTATATATTTGAACAAGTACTTGTAACCTACACACATTCCTCTATATCAAAATATGTGTAAGTATGGCTTTGCAATTCATATCTTTTAAAATAATGGACAAAGGGCCACTGTGCCTCAAATGCACATGCACTAAACAAGCTGAACATGTAGAAAGAAACACATTTAGCATTTGGTTTCTTTATCTGCTGTACTTGAGGAAATGCTTAAAAGAAATCAAGAGTTTAAATATACTCTTTATTTGCAGAAAGAAAATATGCTGTCAAGCCATTCGGTTTCACAATTTCCAACAATACCCGGCATTGACCATAAACACACTGTTTAAAGATGTAGTCCTCCCACACACAATGACGCACAGCTACATGCCCCCTGCCCCGGCTAGGTCCACTGGGCTATGGGTTTAGAATGCGGACGTTGTGTTTGAGCAAGTGCGGCTTTGCGTTTGTCTCACAAATGTACAAACAATATTGAACATACCTCTGTTGTTTAATTCTAAGTGTTGTCCTAAATGAAAAAAAAAAAAAACTAGAAATTTTAATTAAAATTGTTTCCCTGGATAGCTTTTAGGCTTTCCATTATATTCTGTATTGATTCACTAGTTCATTAATCTTGAAAAAACCCTGAAAAGAAGGTTGTGAAAAAGTTTTCCTCTGATGGAAATGCCACTAGTACAAAATGGATTACCGGTAAGCAACAATATGCAAGACATTTACAGATATAATGTTCTAAGATGGATGCTTACGTTGGCACATCCTACATGTGGTGTTGCTGAATGGTGTATAAAGGCTGGCTGTTCTTTAAAGAGGTTATGACAACCCTTTCATTTAGCCATCACATCTAATTGAAACCAACTTAAAAATTGTATAAAATACATTTGACTCTGTCTTTTACAATCTGCAAACTCAGCCTGGCTCACAGTGCAGAGGATTTCAAGTATTCTAAATCCAGAGTGTCTTCATTTCGATTCTCTTTGAGATGACTATCATAATTAGTCTAATGAATAATTCCCACGTTATTCTTCATACACTAATGGGCCTAGGGCAAATAAATGCAGTCTATTTTCCACTTATTTGTTCATGATTCATCCCGCTAAGGTTATGGATATGTGATGATCCCCCAGAGAACGACAAGACTAGGCATAAGGCAGTCCACTTCCTAAGGTTATGTCCTCTCTACAATGCAACGAGGTGATTAATAAGCATGTTTATCTTTTGACCTTTCGTGCAAGCTGTTAACAGTCTGTCCTATAATTCACTTAGTAATAAAATGCTACTATATAGAACATATGTAGAGCAACCCTGGCATTTCTGCGGTGTATAACCAAGCTAATTCTGGCACGAACAAAAAAAAAAAAAAAAAAAACTTAAGACTTAAAGGTACGCCACAGTTTGTTGAAATAGGTCTTATCACGGTCTCCCCTAGCTGTAGATAGGTGGGCAAATGCATTTTTTGTGCATGCATTGTTTTAGTCCGGTGCAACATCGGCAGCGCCGCCGCTAGTTCGCTTAGCGTAGTGAATGGAATCCTATGTTGCCGGTTAGAATGTTGTGAGACAAAAAAACAACCCAATTACTTGCGCTGAGACAAAAAAATGCGTTGGCCCACCTATCTACAGCCAGGAAAGACCGTGATAAGCACTATTTCAACAAACGATGGCATATTCCTTTAAAATCATTTAAGCAAGACACGAGTTTGCTTTGATTATCTTCGTTTCATATCTTAGGGAAAGGGAATGACGTAGAACAGCTCAGTTATGAATGAACGAAAGATTATTTTACTGGGATAGATGGAGACAAAAGTTTGTGTTTTGAAGGCTTGCAACTGTAATCTTGGCCATCCTAGTTCTTCGTCCAACAATATCAGTGTGGGGTACTCTCATACCCAACTCTGTTGTTGCACATCAAGCAGTGGATGTATCAGATTACTGATAACGGACACATAGAATAGTAAAATGAAACAATACTTTCTGCATAATTTTTCCACTCCGTTTGTAACTATTGAAGATTATAATCCTACTGTATTGATATAAGTTATAGGACCTACATTTATGAATGTGATTGTAGAGCAAGGGAGACTAATTACCTGTCATCATCCACAGAAAAAGTCATCAGATAAGGGAAAGGTCAATATGGTAAGCAAATTTGATTTGTTTTGTGGAACATCATTGTGCATCACAATGAAAATTATTCTATGATACATGCAACATGGCATCATGACTATGCGTAAACATACACGCCACTTTCCTAAAGCCAAATGGTGCGTTATCTGTACGCATTTGAGCTATCCACGTGTATGTCTACGCTGTATACAGCGCATTTAAACATGCACACCAAAAACTAAGTTTCATGATCAGAACTACACCCTCAGCCTTTTATGGGCTACCTTGTTGTGTCTCTGAAAGCCACTTCCTGGTGACATGAAGAGTGACGACAATTCTGCCGAGATGTGCAACAATTTCCTGTGAGACGAGCTCACCACAGCCGTCAATTGACGCCGATTGTTAATTTCACTGTCAATTCGAAGAATGTGAAAGAAAAAAAAATGTTCCACTTTCATGCCAAAAGCACGACATATTCAGGTAAGGTACATTTTGCAAATTTTGGTTCTGTAGAGGTAGGCTAGTCTAATGAAGAAGAAAACCAAGGAGGGAAGTCTCATTTAAAACTGTTTACCTGCAGGTAAAGGTAACATTTCAAACATGAGTGTGTTGATTTCTGAGCCACAGTTGCAGAGAAGCCCATTAAATATTTGCAGCATAGTGAAATGTATGTCAGGTAAGGGTAATTGAATAATTTCACTTGCTTGGTATTCCATGTGAAACAGAGGAAACACTTGTTAGAAAGGCCTTGTTTATTGACCAGGTGTAGCAGATATTAGTATTCTGTGCTTGAAAGGGTGCAGAGCTGCCTTATTGAATGACCTAGCTGCTTTATCAACGGTGAGCTGGCAGCCTTCTGTAGCAGAGCATTCTGCTCATCATTTTGGCTTTCCCCCCCCTCTCTTCAGGTATGAGTTTTCTTTCCTCCCTTCTCTTACCTAATCACTTGATGTCCAATTTCTATAAAAAGGACCAATGTTTGAGAGGTCTTTATAGACCCAAAGAGTGCTACAAACCCACAGCAAAGTCATCTATTTTGAAAACTAATACATACGTATTATTTTACACGGAGAAAGCTGCAAGAAGAACAGGTCTACTACTGACCTGCCGAGTGATTGATTGATTTTATTTGCTCATTTCATCATAAATTACGATACAACTATGCACCATACGTTAAAAACAAAAAGTTAGGACAACACAATAAAGCCCTGAGACTTATTTCCATTGTGGTCCCTAAATGCTAAAATGATAGTTGGTGATTCCTGAACTTTCCCCTTTCCCATAAAAAAGGTATAGAAAATGAATGAGCGGATTTGTTAGAATAAAAAGCTTCAAGCTATTCTGCTTGACATCTAACAAGGCTTGGAGCATCTCTAGATTGTGATTTAAATTATGTTTTTTGTCCATACTTACTCAAAAAAACTTAAAGTAATACATTTAGGACATTGGTCAGAATGTCTGGAGAGAGAGCAGTTTGTTCCTCATTAAGACCTAACCAGGACAAAGAAGGAGAGAGCCCTGCTGGTTATAAATAGTCTGCTCAAAAATCTCTTCTGCGGGTAAGTTATTAATTAAATATGAGATCCAGTTAAATATGAGCCCACAAGATTCATTTCTGCTGAGAGGAGACCTGAAAAATGGCATTAGCGCATATTAACAATGTCGCAATATCTATAAGGGTTATGGAATAGAGTCCATTTCATAGCTTTCAGGTTCTTCGAAATAGTAGATTTACAGATTAGGTTTACACATCCAAAAGTTGAAGAAAGTTGCCAGCTTGCAATCACCATAACAGTACAGTAACATTGGTGGGTTAAACTGATCAAATTAAAAAGTTTCAGCAGGCAAACAATTTTAATGCAGGCAATACCAAGAAAACTACTACCCATGAACCTCTGCACTAATGGTAAGGCAGCTGCCAATAAGATTCTTCGTCTTGCAAACTGCAAAAACAATGGAATGCCTTCCTGTTACTTCCCTTACTGCTAAACCATGCCATATGAGAAAAGCAGCCGATCAGTGAACCAAGTATGCCTATATGAATTTACAGCTAGTTCCAGTGCTAACAGACCAATGTTGCTTGTCTCATTGCCAACTCACAGAGCTCAAGAGGACCTGGAAGGCTATCTGCTCATGATCTAGGCCACTCCCACTGATGGCCAAGCAAGGAAAAACAAGAGTAATGGATAGTAAAGTAGCAAGCCAAACATAAAAGCAATAGCAATATCATTTTTATACAGCGCACAGTGAAAGTAAATATCTTACTTTTGCTTTGTGTGGTACTCAATCAGATGAAGTCTTTTTAAATGCATTTTCTATAAATTCAATAATAAATGGACACACTTTTAGACAGCAAAAGAGGTTCTTAAAAACCTCTATCAGTGATATTCATGTTTAAAAGATAATAGTTCCCCCGTAAAAAAGAGATACGGGACAATGTATCAAATACAGTCATTTGTCTGTCTGTGTGTTTGTCCATGTGATAAACAGAGGGATTGAGATGCAGTTTGCCAAGTCTCAATAACCAGGTCAGACACATTTAGGTCAGATCCATGTATCCATGCAGACAACCACATCGTCCTTGTTTGCCTACTGGAGAATATGGAAATGGATAACATTCCCCTAATGGCTTGTTAAAGTCATAAAGTCTGCTCATTAAATGCAGTTTTAAAATTGTTAACAATGAAAAAGCACAAAGTCAAAGTATAGCATACAGTCTTTCCCACTCTCACCTTTTAATAAACAAGCTGTGCTAAAAAAGAACTAAAAGAGGTTCCTTTATCTTAAATATACATGTATCTTTTTACAAATAGGAATGTCAATTTTCACTTTAAATCAAAATTAGAATATGCATAGATAAAAGGGACTATAAAATACAGAATAATATATCATCCATTCAAAATTAGGCTAGAGAAGGGCATGTTCTTGAGAAAATATCCTTGTATTCATCCATAAATAGGCATCTACTAAGGGAAGCAACAAGCAAGCTTTGATCATTTTCTCGCTGATTTGAAAATACACTAAACCGTGTCCTCTGCATCAACATAAACACAGAGCTGAGTGTTAGGATTTTCTTGTACCGTTACCCCTAACAGCTCGTCTTGCTTCAGGAGAAAGAGAATTAATGATGATTACTGGGCCTTCCTTTTCCTCTTACAATCTCTAGATGCATCGGAAGCATGTTGAAGAAAAGACGACCAAGCTGACAATATCACACACATACGGAGCAAAGTCTCCACCTGTGACCCTATGACACCCTGAAGCACAGCTGAACATTTTGTGACACCGGAATGGGGTTGCTGCTGCTACCCTCAGCTTTAGAAAGAGCTTTATAGCCAGTTTCGGCTCATTATTTAACAGTACAGTCCGTCAACCCACAATTTTACTGTTTTGGTTCACTCTCATAGCGTTGTTTTGGTCGCAGCTCTGAAACCGCAAACAGCAGACAGACACAGTTAGCAACTATCGGGTGAACATAGTGGAGCATTTAGCAGCTACAGAGCCAGGTATTTCCCTCAGGCGTTGGTGGAGACCATAAACAGAGCTTAAAGAGTGTGAATGTTAGGACTTACATTTGTCAGGTGGTCAGAAACGTGACTCCAAATGAAAGACAATTTTGCTCTATGTTCCCAACTTGTTTCCATTCAGTAATTAAAAGTTTAAAGACACTGAGCAATAGTTAGCTATAATGCTGTCAATTTAAGTCTTTCAAAGCCAGACATGGGGCTGTACCTCATTATCCAGAAAATTCTGAGGGTCTAATAATGGCAAAGCACTGTCAGCTGAAACTGTGTGCATGGAATAATCAATTAGATGTTCTGGTAAGATATTAAATCACATGAATAAGGATGGTTAATTCAATAGATGTAGATACTGTCCATCACTAGACACAGCTGTTACACCGATTAATTCTCTTCAAGAACTGCTACTCACTTAGTATAAGTAACCCATTTATGAGAAACCAGTCTCTAGCACAAATTCCAATTTGATGCAACAGTAAGAGTTCACCCAAAAATGTTGCTCCTCTGGGAGCACATTTCAAAATATCTGGTATGAATTAAAATTGTTTTGTTGTAATATTGTAATTTCTTTTTGTTGAAATTAATTTTATAAAATTGCGATTGAAAACAGTATTGTCAGAAACTGGTATCAAAGTCACGGTATTGGTATTGAAATTGTTTATTTAACGATACCTAGCCCTAGGAGCTGCTAGATGTGCCCTTAAGCACTTGTAAAAATCCGCAAATAGCCACTGCTAATGTGTGAATGAATGGTAGTCTGCATCAGTCCTTAAAATGACAGACATGTATTGATCACAGTGCTGAAAGTGTGCTTACATACTGTAGCCCTTCATCATGTAGCAGTACATCAATGTTTCTGCCCATATAATTTAGTGTTCATTTATGAAAAGAAAAAAAAAATTTTGTGTGGCCGCTGGCAAACCGTGCAGCGGTGTCAACTTTATAGAAAACAGTGTGGCTATGAGTTACAGGAAAAACCAAGTAGTCAATCAAGTAAATGTGTTGCACTTCAGACAAAGCATAATCCTTAAGCTTTGAAAGCCAAACCTGTTCCTGTCAGTAGTACCAAAAGGAAATGATATAATTGGAGCCCTCCCCTATCATAAGCTCAGAACAGCAACGTCAGTCTCAATCATCGTCGTCTGTTATTCCACAAGAATTTGGATTGAGAAAAGTTTTTTTCCAGTCTATTAAAACAACGTTTGTGGAGGGTTAAAGGAAGCCATTTTGTATCAGATCTCCATCTAACTACAACCCTAGAGTTTTTAATGGCATGGCAGTCAATCATCAATGGGGCATGGTCTGAAATAACTATGACGCCATCATAGCTATTGTTGTATCGTTTTGAGATGACATAGGATGCGGATTGCACACAGAGCTAGTTTGGCAGGTGTATCATGTCTCTTGGCCTACAGGAGAACAGGGTGGGGCACTTCTGTCGTTTCTTGTTAGAGATGGACTAATGTTTGACGTAAATGCCTTCTGTGAGACCAAAACTGTTCATGCAATAGTGTGTGATTCAAGAGACAGAAATTTAAATTTAATAAAAAAAAGAAGCCCACAATAGATTTAGCCTTAGTCACCTAACAGCGAAATTTGAAAATTGCACGACATAAATGGGATGCCTTACATACCTTGTCATTTAGGACTCAAGCACCTGGATCCCAGTGGATATCACCAACAGCAACAGTTTGTTTACAGTATCTAATGAAAAAGGACAAAGACAAAAAACATCAGCACCGACACATAAAGCAAACATTACAAACACTAACAAACTGGTTTGTAAAAGGAAAAATTCCTCTTGCACCTCAATATCAGAATATTTGTGGAATTATCTTGCAATAACTTATTAAAGCTAATACCAGTAGAATTTGAAATAACTTTGATGAACTTTGATAAACCCTTGCAATTTATTTTTGATACTGTTTTCAGGCATTGGTCCTTGCCCCCTTCCCTTCATCAGTGAGAAATCAGAGAGCTCAGACAGCTGTGGATTACATGGTGATCTACAACACTACACAACCATAATACTGTACATTGCCCATGGAAATTATAAACAGAATAGACAAAAATGTTGATTTGTCAGCAAATACTTCACAAACTACATACATAGAACTGTAAAATGGAGTAATAATTTATTAAGTTTAGGATATACTAAAATAGCAACGCTCCTCCTATTTGCCAATTTAGTCCTGCCTGAGGACACAAGAAGCATAAATAGAAACACATTATCAACGACTTTTTACCATAAGAAACTAGGGGTAATTGTCATACATGTCAAATTTACAATTTGACAAGAATCGGGATGAGATAATGATCCCACTGTTCTCATTTTGCTACTAAAGACTGTAGTGCTAGTGCAACATACATTGTCAATCAGCTAATTTTTCGGAAATCTTTCAACTCTATGAGGGTAATCCTGCTTGTCTAAAAAAAAATTAAAAATAAAGGAACCTGAACAAGAAACAGTTTTGAAATGTGGTATAATCTTGCTTCTCAGGTCAGATCACAACAACACAGAGTATTGTCCGTGCGTGTCTGGAAAAGCATTAGCTTTGCCAGCTGATCGGAGACAAACTAAGAGATAGAATCATCTCTCCACTATCCTCATCGAGCACAATAGAGCTATAGAGCAGGAAAGAGGGAGGGATAAAAACAGGCCAGAAAAAGAGGGGAAAGACAGAGAGCCACAGAGAAATTTTGACTTATTCATAGGATCTCCCAATCAGCTGAAAACACATTCAACTGCACTGACACCCATTAGTTTCTGCTCCACTTCCTCTTGGGCGCCTTTATCCTCATCTCATCTATTTGGGATACTGAATCTTGCCAAACAAAAGTTCCTTTTCGTCACACACTAGAAAAGAGCATGAGATGCGTCAATTTTCAAAATGGGGGTGTTGGCACAGTGGGGGAGGGGGGACATTGCAGCTACACCAACAGCCTCATCTCCTTTTCAGCTACTTTCATTCAAATAGCCCCATTGCTAGTGCAGCCATACTGTGAAACCACAGGAGATGGGTGAAGGAAATTACCTGCACCTTGTTTACATGAGCTCTATGAGGAAGTACTTTGTCCTGCACAGTGCACACAATAAGGTATGTGCTTCTGCATCAGGAATTGTATGCTCATAAATGAATTAATATCTAAAAAAAAAGTGTAGCTGATTTCCATTCTGTATAAGTTACTCCAATTTGACAATGAATATAGTATTTCTCTGTAAACTTTAACTCACGGGGGCGATTTCAACAGACGATTTAACTGGCCTTTCTCATCACACTGAGAAGGGAAAAGCTTATTTCTATACATCTCTATGCAGTCAAAGAAATGAAGTAATAGAGTTGCTCATTTGTTTTGTTTGCTATAATGTCATTATTGTCTATTACTTGGTTAATTAGGTATTAGTAATACCAGTCTCACTGTTCCATGTCCTGGCCAGTATGTTCCTTTCCTCTGCTAATAGACTCTGCAGAACACTGTGAAAACTAAAATTGGCTTGTGGCTGTTGTTGTCAAATATGACGCTGTGAGCAAACACAAAGACGAGTACTCACTGCAGTTAAAAAGGTGTGTTCGTTTAATGACATCAGCACAGAAAGAAGATACTCTCAGATCAAGGTAGGAACGGCTTGGACTTGTAAGTTCTTTAGCACTAGTGGTAAACAGATGTAAACACAGAGCTATGGGGCCGCCTCTAGCCATGTAGGGCGAGTCCTTTGCGGCGGCCCGGGTTCAAATCCGACCTGCGGCCCTTTGCTGTGTCTCATCCCCTCTCTCTCTCCCCCTTTCCTGTCTGTCCACTGTCACTATCGAATAAAGGAAAAAGCCCAAAAAAATAATCAAACCCACCACTTTGCCTGTGCACACATGCTAGATTCTATATCATTTGAATTATACCGCCAGCCTTAGCTAACAGTGAGCTGTTCACATTTTGGACTAAAATATAGCTTGGGTAATCCTTTTACAAGTTAACACAGGCGTGATTCCACCCAAAACACAATGACGGTAGCTGAGGCATCCATATATGTGGTCAAATACATCATAGGCTGCACTAAAGGGTCATTTAAGATAATGTATACTACATGTAAGCAGGTGAACATTTTTGTGCCACTGCAGCCACTGATTGTGTGAAACAAGTAGCAACAACAAATCACTATCTCCATGAGAAACAACAATAACATTATGGATCCTCGGATTGTAAACAACACAAATTGTACAATCATTTTTTATGGGGGCATGTCAGCCTGGGAGACATGAATAGATTACAGTCTGTTGTTTGTCTCTGAGGACAGACCGTGGTCCATGGATATGGAGCTGATGCAGAAATTTGAATATTGAGCAGGGAAAGATATCTGATCAAGAATATGTGATTTATTCATTTTCATTACAGTGGGGCTATCTGGCAAAGGATGACCACACTGACACAGGGTATTAGGCCTATACATTTCTTTAGCATGTCTCATTTATAAAGGCAGGGCCATATGCAATCCATGCTGATGTTTCGCCGTTGTGCTGAGGTATTGCTTGACTCCGTGCCCAAGCCAGCACAGAGTTAAGCTCCTCAGACCGCTTATCATGTGTATACAGCCTGAAGACAATGCATTGCCCAGCCTACAGCACATAAAATCAGTTATGCTATACAGTATGAAGGCAGCTTCAAGCAGAGATATGATGCACATCTGTAGCCAATATTACAACAGACCATTTCTTGCAGGGTTCACTTCTGAGAACTTTTCTTTCCTCTTTGGTAATCAAAACCCTTTCAAAAGTCATCAATTACATAAATGTCTTAATTTCATACCAGTCATTTATTTCACATTTTCCATGCGTTACGTAGGGGGGATTGGAGCTGTTACAGCATGCTCCTCTGTGGTGTCTTAAGCAGCCAGTAGACACAAAACTGAAGAAGGATTTGGCTTTATGAACATATCTGCTGATAAACAGCAAGACTGAATGAGGCAGAGACAGATGTTCCCCTAACTGGGTCACAGAAGCATGCAAATCATTAGTGAGAAACTGAATGCAAAGACGTATGTTAAAACTGATAGAACAGAATGTCAAATAGCATGCAAATTTACATTTTTCGACAAATACTGTCTCAAAATACAGACTCACTAACCTTGTAATGGACCTGAATGAAAAGCCTATATTGCACTTAATAGGCTATTCATTCAATAGTGATATCTACTTTGTGTAGATAATGTACATTACCTACTATTTGTTAAGCCAGCTTTTATAGGCAGTGGGCAACAGACCAAGAAAGAAAATCCATAATAATTGGCTTGTATCTTTGACTGATTTATCATTATGAAAAACAAAGTGGTAAGTAAATATGCTGCAGACCCACAGACCTTGGCCAGATTGTAAATCAAAATCACCACAAGTGTGTTGACAAAATACACATAGGCTAAATCAATAAACTCTAAAAAGTATAATTTTCTTAAGAGGAGAATTTGGAAAATCATTAGAAAGAAAATGGTGAAATAAACACTTGACATATCTTCAAGAACAGTGAAAACAAATCAGTCTCTTAAAGAGCAGACACATTTGGTATAGAGAGCTGTGTCAGTGCTTTTTATACAGCATGAGCAAGGTCAGTGGGACTGCAACATTGCTATAAATTATAAATATTAGCCTGCGACATCCCTAGTCTGAATTTAGCCTGCTCCAGATCAAGTTAGCGGTGCAGCTTTAGTTACCATGGTAATCTACCCTTATGAATTAAGCAGCTCAGTTGAAATTTAGTTAAATATTTGCTCACTAATCCCATGCAATCATCAGGGGGCACATGCACATCTATAAAAAACTTAGCTGGTCCAAGGTAACAAATATCTTCACAAGAAGACGAAAACAAATACCTGCACGCTGCCAACTTGTTCCCAGTTCTTCTTCCTTTATTCTACATGACCACGACAAAGGTTTGACCATAAATGATCTTCCTCAGGTGGCCGACTAATCCCATAACATTGCTTCATCACGTGACAAAAACTGTAGTCACTGCCTGCAATCAAATGATTGGTTGTTTTGCACTCTGCTGCATGCTTTCACCTGCTTTAAGGAGTAGAACAAGCACTTCTTGGCAGCCAAACACTTATCACCGGCCTCTGCAGAGATTCAGAAAGATCATGGAAAAGCCATGGAAAGACTCAAAAGAAAACACTACCAAACCAGCAGGAGCACATGCATAAACGCTGCATTTTACTAATAGCTTAAACTAAGATGTCGCACCAGTTCAAACACTAAAACGGCGTGCAGAGTGGAGCGCTGAACAGAAGTTGGCTGAAAATGTCAACACCATGTTTAACCTATCTCTCTTGTAGCCAAACTGGAATAGACGTGACACACAGCAGAAATGGAAGAGGCGAGCGGCGTCTTCCCCTCAGTTACTTATAAAGCAAAACATGTAGGACTACATTAGGTAAGAAAAGTCCCATTTACATTCATCAAACGGGGCACAGGACATTATCTTTAGCATCCGCAATAAGGGGATAACATTTCTATGGACTATTACACTGTTGTTGTCTCTGGGGAATTTGAAATGACAAAGAAGCTGCTAATGCTAAGAACTTAAAATCATCAAAATTGATTACTTGGGTGGACCTCCAACTGACATAAGTCATGTTAAAATGGGGCTTATTTAAAAAGATATAGAGTCATTCCCAAGTAGAGCACACATGTCCCCAATCTCTATAATGACATATTGCTTCCCACATGTTGAGAATTTATTGGTGGTGGTGTGGGGTTAATATAAAACAAAACGCACTAATACATTTCAGTATTAAACAATGAATAAATCCTTAAAATGTACTGGCAATGGGACAGCTTACACTGAGTGTTGGTGCCCTTTATTATCATTATTTTAAAAAAAAAATATATGTCATAGAGATGCAACAAACAATCTACAATATTGATTTACTTGCAGATTATTTTCTCCATTAGTCATTTAAGCTATAAATGTCACAAATTGATGAAAATGCCCACCACAAATTTCTAAAGGCCAAGGTCGTCTTCAGCCTACTTGTTTTGGCCAGACAACAGTAAAGCCTACCAAACAGGACAAAAAGCAGCAAGGAGGGAATTAAGTCATATTTGGTTTTCTTGCTTGAAGAATGACACAAAAAATTCTGTTTTCTGTCCATCGAGTTATCGATTAATAGATCATTTCAGCTCTATGCGAATCATTAAAAAGAAAATTAAGCTAGCCCATTAATGAATGGGAAATAAACACATGCACAGCTTGCTCTGCATGCACCTGCTACAAGAGGGAAAGGGGGCATGGGCTGCTTACACAACAGAAACACCAAGTCTCACAACTTGCCAAATTTCTCATTGTCTTTTTAGTAAAAAAAAACATCAAATCTTTATTAAAGCAAATCCATTCAAGTGCACCAACTGAACACATTCGGTCTGCAAAAAAAAAAAGACTTAGCTTAAACTAATTTTGGACTGACAAGTTTTTTCTCTCCAATAACTGTGCCCTCAACACTGAAAACTGTGACACAAAGACTAAATCACCTTCCAGGTGCAATATATTACAAACAAAATACAAAATTGGCACATTCACACAGAGAAAACCGCTACTGCCAAAGAATACACCGGCTCATTTCTTAATTTGACGGCATTTTCTCACAGGTTTCTTGCCCATCGCAATAAACCATCAACGTCACGCGAATATTTAGTCATTAAACAAGTGTTCTGTGGTCCATCTCAACAGCTTCATTGTTGACCCGTTGCTCGAGCATATTTCTCTAGGGTAGAAAAAAGCACAGGAATCAGTTCAAGCCAAGGCTAGACTTACTGAAGTTGGAGAAGGAAATGTGCACTTATATGGTCACACAAGCAGAAATATTAATGAAGATGAAAAAAAGTTTCCCTATGTGATACAAAGTGTCATTAGTCAAACACACTTACAGTCGCAGCGATGCTCACACAATACATCTGCTCATAGCACTGTGTTCAGCAGTCGTTTGACACCGGTGGTGAAAAAAAAAAGTCCATTCAATACTACTTCTTTATGAAATCCCACCCTTCTGACCCTCTTATGAAATCAAACATCCGTTCTCTCCTTAACTGATATCCCATTGGTTCACAGTTCAGGATGATAACACTGTGTCCCTTTTTTCCAACAGGAATTACATCTTAGGAAGTAAAGATACCATTTTATTAGGCTTTTAAAAAGGATATTGCCAGGCCGGTGGGAACCAGGCTGAGTTTAGAACTGTGGAACAAAACAGTTTGGGGGTTGTTTAGGAAAAACATGGTTTTAACCTAGGCGACCTAAGTTTAAGCCTTCAAGAGTTTTATTTGTCCAAGTCAAAGTGTGATAGAGAGATATGGAAAAAATTCACAATGGAAACATTGTGGATTTTGGATTAACCATTATGGAGCCAGGGTACCATTTCTGGGTGTATAATGAAGATAAGGAAACATGGCTTTGCCACTTTTGTTGTAGGCTTTTGTCAAGTCTTTGCTTTCTTTCCGTCTACAAGTGTCTCAACAAACTGTTGGGCAAGTGCATCTGTAACAACAGTATTCCGGTACTAGTGTGAGACAAGAACAGTGCAGTAGAGGGATAGTCTGGCTATCACCAAGCTCAATCTTTTAAGATTGAACATTAGCCTGGGCATAGTTCAAATGACTCTGTACGCAATTAGATAGTCCTTCAACCAATCAGACCAACGATGCGGGTGACGTAGCAGCGACAGCGGCATCAACAGGTTGCTGCCATGGAGTGCTGCGCTTCGGTTGCCGGCTTGTTGAACGTAAACAAAAAGCTGCTTGGTTGCTTCTCTACAGTCATCGTGTTAAACCCACCAATGGCGCGGCAGGTGGGTAAGCCAGTTTGTGACTGGTTCCCGCAAATTTGTAACGGAAGCAGGATAGATAAACGTACAGGTTTCCAGCCTGAGCTGCAGGGCGAAATCAAATCGCCGGCAGATCGGGCTGCGTTGACCCAGTCTAGTAGAGGGCCTTTGTGTGAGTGAACCTTATCTTCCATTCTAGGTAGGGTTTGTTGTAAATGATCATAGGAGGAAACTGGTAAAATGACATGTTTCACAATCATGTCAATGGAAACAAACCATCTCACTAAGACTCTGTGGACATTTCTGTGATTTACGCAGTCTATATTGAAGATCAGTCTTGCATATCATTAGATGAATGATCAAATTTGCAATGTGGAAAGGAGGGCAGAAGAATAATACAGCAATGTATTATACAGTTTGAGGAAATTACCCCAAACTATGGAGGCATTGAAATGTTATCCTATGCATATCATCAGTCAATATTATGAATAGGCTAACTAGATAATCATCTGCAAACAGCTGGCCACCAGCTCTCCGACTATGGGCCTACAACAATGACAAGTGGCTGCTGATATCAGCTAGGATGGCCTTTGAAGGCTACTCGGGAACAGTTTTACAACATGACAATGCCAGGCATCAAATTCAAGGTTTGATTTTCAAGGCAGCAGAAGCATTCTCTGCATTCAAATAAGCAGGCTGGAGGACATCCAGCTGCCTAATGTATGTACCTGCAGACTAAGTGTGTATCTTAAGTGCTATATTCTCCGTTTGGCAACATAAAGAAGCCCATCATGTCACTTCAAACGGTTAGTTGAAGATGGGTTTGTATTGTAATGTCAGATATTCAACAGAGACGTGTATATGTCAGTTTACCAATCAGAATGCTTTTGGTTTATAGCCAACACTGCAAGCATCATGTCACGCTGTCATTGGTGTGTTGAAACCACAACGCATTCACGGATGTAATTCAGATAGATAATTAAAATAAATGAACCACACGCTTGCCATTATGTTCACCTGAATGTTATTTGCTCTTGATTTTCTTAGATTTTTCAGGGCTGCTTCTCTTGACCACATTTCTCAGAGAGATAATTAACAAACAGTATAAAAAAAACATAAAAAAAAACACAAGTCGAAGATGGCCCAGCTGAAATTCCTAAAAATCAAACCTAGAGACTAGCTAACCCTAACCTATCTCAAAGCTTAACAGGATTAAATTACATTGGATTTAAGTGGTGATAGTAATCTGATTAGTGAAGTGGTGAGAAAATGAAAACGCCGATATGTTGAGTGTACAGCAGCACACCACTAATCCCTCGTCCGTCGAAGCGCTGAAGGTGCTCCGTAACAAAAGATGTGACTCCTGCTGCTGTTGTTGCAGTGCAGCTGTTACACTAATGACATTGGGAATCGCAGTCAAATAAACCCAGGTTATTGACTTTGAAATGTAACGTTGGTAGACTCCGTTATATTGGATACTGGTGGCTACGAATAGATAAGAGGCAGTTAAGCAACATTGCAACTGGGCAGCCATGTACAGCTGTTGACCGAAAGCAGACAGCTGCTTAAATCTCTTGTTACGGTGCAAAACTCACTGTTATATTAAAACAAGAATATAAGGCACAACCATTACTAAATGTATACCGTCCATAAAAGGATTTGTCGCTGTAATTTCAGTGTTAAAATTGTCTGACATAGACTCAAATCGGACAGAGCCAGAATGGGACCGATATTACGCTACGCAGCTAGCAGTGATGTTAGCATGTTGTGTGGGGCCCCACAGACAGAAACAGTAACTTGCGCAAACAAAGAGACTTACCCGGATTGCTGTCGAGTCAGCGTCTCATTTAATGATGTCCAGGTTATGGGCAGGATGCTACTATCCAAAAAAAGTGTCGAGACGTGGGCACTAGTCTCACAGCTTTGCTTGACTGTAGTTTAATAGGGGTGTGCTAGTGTTAGCAGCTAGCTAATGTTGCCCCCTTAAAGAGCAACTCGAAGCTGGCCCAGTACGCACATTCTCCTCTGCAAGCAGTCCTCAAGTTGTTTAACGATGTCGTCTCCAGTTGTTTTCACACTCACAAAGTATTTACCTTACTCAAACTAACTAACCGAAACGTCAAGACGGGAGAAAAATGTCCCCTTAATTGGTAAGACTTAATGACACAGAGCATTAAAAAATCCAAAATGTCCACGACATTCAGCAAGGAAATACAAAAGGCAAAAATGCGTACGACCTCCGGCAGCGCGAAACCTTTTCACCTAGAGTATGCCGCACCCAGATGTTTGCAGTCATAATTTCCTTTTCTTTTAATGATGAAGCTTTGACATTGTCGAGTGAAGCTACATCGAGTCTGAGAGCAACGTGAAGCGGTGGGTTTCTTCTCTGCGACCTCTCTGTCTACATGTAGGAGTCTAGGCTGTCCACCAGAAGAGAAGTCGCCTTCCCAGCTACACCGAGCCCCTGCGATGATGCTTTCACTATCTCACCCAGACACTTTGAGTGAATCCCCGTATCTTCCCCTTATCCACTTGCTTGACAATATTTTCTTACCCTCTGATTAGGTCGAAGATAAGTATTCACACAGACTAGAAGCAGGCAAAAACTTAAATTTAAGTTTAAGTCCATCTACATGTAGCCTACATAAAGGTGTTTTCACAATTTACAACAGTTTGACCATTCATGGTAGTCAAAAGTATCGGGGAGTTTATTTAAATCAAATAATGTTGTAAGTCTTAGTATAGAAAGTGTTATGCCAAGGATTAACTATGAGAATGTTCGCTTTTCTTTACTATGCTAAACTCACATACCATCATTTGCTATCATGTGGCGCCCCCTGGTGTGTATGAAGAGTTAATTTGCAAAAATAGATAAAAGCCATTCTTAACATGAATAAATCAACAGTTTGATTCAATCAATCAATTGTATTTGTCACATGAAACCGTACGAGGTACATTTCCAGTGAAATGTTATCCCATCAGCTCCTTTAACTTGTGCACGATTCATCCTAAAGCAGAATGTGGTCATCAGATTTCCATGCACACAAAAAACATAATTTATGAAAAAAAAGATAATAATACAATATCACCAGTTTGATATTATTATATTATATATATTATATAGATGTTAAAACTTATGTTTTTTTCATAAATAATTTTATTCCTTGCAGGGGAATTTTGTAAGTAAATATGTAAACCCCTTCTTGCACAATGGCAATGGCCATTTTGGCTAACACTACTCACCCATTACACTCTGAGTTTTGCCTCCTACCATCTGGAAGGAGGTATACCTTCCGAAAACGTGCCCGTCTAATAGATACCTGAGATTATTTGTACCATCAGCTGTTGGGTTTCTCAATAAACTATAGGTCATCTGCCATCCCTGCCATTTTACAGCATATACTTGTCATCTTTTAAGTGTAGTGTACATGTGTATTTATGTTTTTATCTATTTACTATTTTAGGTTTTATGTGCTTTTTGTGTTAATGTTTATGTGTTGGCTACATGTTGTGAACCAAATTGTCCCTCGGGGACATTAAAGACATTTCAACTTCAACTTCAATATGGCAACAGTCATTTATTGAGCAGCAGGAGCTCAGCCCGTAGGGACTTGGCTTGGGAACCAGAGGGTCGCAGGATCAAGTCTTCACTGTGGACTTGTAGCTGAAGAAGTGCCAGTTCTCCACCTTAAGCAAGACACCAACTGCTTGGGGTAACTTTAATGGGCAGCCCCATCACTCACACACACATCTCTCCATTAGTGAATGTATAGGTCCTGTTTGTACATGAGTGTGTATTTAGCGCCTATGTGTAATATGTAACCAACACAGTGTAAAAATGTAATTTCCCCCCTGGGGATCATAAAAGTATATATTCTTCTAATATGGTTCTGGAGATATTTCATCACAGCAGCCTAATTCCCTTTTAAGGAGGGGACTGATATAGACATATCACAGGCATTCACAGGAAGGTTTTGTAAGCCATCTTAACTTAACACATGCAGTTTAAGGTTCTATACTGAATGTAAGACATTACACATTTTCAAACCTTTCTTTAGCTTTAACAAAGCATCCAACCACTACATGTCTATATCTTTCTATGTATGTATCTTTCAATTTTTTAACATAACATAAATGGAAATGTGATGTATTGTCTGCCTTAAGAGGGGGCTGCAAAACAGGACAATAAAGCTCCAAAAGATGTAATCAAAAGCTTTATCATTTTAAAAAATAAGCATTTTTACAATGATAACTTGCAGCTGTGCACACATTGAGACATCTTCACATGTCAAAGTAGGACAAGCGAAGACGTAAAAATGGCGGAATACCATTTTAGCTGCTTTGTTTTAAAGGGTCATGGTATTGTCTTTTGCCATGGCTTAATGGGACGCTTGAACTGAACAAAGCCATCGTTAATGGTATCAGTACCAATTGTACATAACATCATAAGACCCTCAATGATCTATTGTACATTTGAACAAATACCAACAGGTACAAATCATCAAGTAGAAACGCTTAAAAACTACTGACATAGCCCTGCGGCATCTAGACAATTAAAATATACCTTGCTTTGACAAAAAGACTCAAAAGAAATATATATATATAAAGAATATATCAAATTACAACGTCTGTGTTTCCTGTGACTTAATCAGTCCTTTGCACTGAAAGAAGGCATCCTGGCATGGGCCACGACCAAGGAAGGTTTTCAGCATGTCCATGCCATCCACAGAGCCACCAGTTTCCAGAATCACCCTTCTGTACTCTTGTCCAACCTGATGAAGATATTTTCCACAAAAAGTGAGATGTATGCTTACAACTATATATATATATATATATATATATATATATATATATAAAAAATGTATATGAAGTACATATGAAGTACAGTAATAATCACACCTACCTTTGGATTCATAATGCCTTCCTTTTTAAAACGATTGAAATAAATGTCCATGGAGTAGACTTCACTCCACAGATAGCTGTAGTACTGGCCATCATATCCTCCAACCAAGTGGCTGAAACTGGCTGTCATATTGGTACCTGCAGAGAACAGATCTTTGTCATCACATCAAAACGGCCTTTGTTACAAATCATGAACACACGTTCCAAAAAGAAAAAGG